>NW_026856881.1:0-32117 GCF_026571515.1 Ruditapes philippinarum | reverse complement strand
GAAGAAAACCTTTCTTAATTAAAATAATTAACAATAAGTACATCCTTGCAAACAGACACAGAGTACATACTTAGCAAACATCAGTTTTATTCAACTTGAAAACCCGCTAACCGTTATAATCCATTAGTCGTTATTACTTTAGAGAAAACAGGTCATAATGCAGTGCACATATAGACCCAGGTTAAAAAACAACAACATGGACAAATATTCTGCGGTTTTTATTTCTGCGGTGCTGAAACTGACCGCAGAAAACGCAGAAATAAAGTCACCGCAAAAGAAAACACTTAAAAGGTAACTTCCTAAATAAAATTCAAGTTATTATAAATATTAACTCACACATTCTACCTCATCCTTGAGTAAGGGCTTTAAGCCTTTTCATGTGTAGAGAAGACCCTCTGAAATTGTACAAAATCAAATTTGCAACGAAATTGATCAAATAGTTTTTGAATGGTAGGTTCGTGAATATGGTGCTTTTTCCCGAAATTTACATTAAGAAAAAACACATTGCCGGTGCAAAAAAATGACCAAGCCACGCGGAAATCTCCTGGACATATTACTTGGGTAAGGGCTTTAGGCCTTTACATGTGCCAAGTAGACCCTCCAAAGATGTACAAAATCGAATTTGCATTGGAATTGATGAAATGGCTTATGAACGGTAGGCTCGTAAAATTGATGTTTTTTCCAAAATTTATATAGAGAAAGAACAAATCGCCGGGGCAAAAAATGACCAAGCCACGCGGAAATCTCCTGGACATATTACTTGGGTAAGGGCTTTAGGCCTTTACATGTGCAAAGTAGACCCTCCAAAGTTGTACAAAATCGAATTTGCATTGGAATTGATGAAATGGCTTATGAACGGTAGGCTCGTAAAATTGATGTTTTTTCCAAAATTTATATAGAGAAAGAACAAATCGCCGGGGCAAAAAATGACCAAGCCACGCGGAAATCTCCTGGACATATTACTTGGGTTAGGGCTTTAGGACTTATCATGTTCTAAGAAGACCCTCCAAAGTTGTACAAAATCGAATTTGCAACGATATTGGTCGAATGGTTTTTCAGCAGTTGACACGAGAAAATGATGCGATTTTTACGAAATTTCTTAAGACTTTATATAAATAAAGAACAAGTCGCAGGTCCGAATAGCGACTTTTGAACGTGGAGTAGTTGCTCTTATTTTCCATGAAGTAAATCTCTGTGACTTTAAGCCTTATATAGCAGTGAAGAAGATCCTCTTAACTAATACAATCTAGTAGATTTTTTTTAAGTACGTAGCGTTCATTTTGTAATGGCTAACTGTACATGGGATAAATTCCTGCAAGATCGAGCTCTCTCAATGCGTTTTAGTTTACATTTATATGAAGTCAGAAAACCACTGTATGAACGGTTGGCTCAAAAGAATGATTTTTTCTCGAACATTTATACACTTTATATACAGAAAGAGCAAATCAACGGAAATTGACGAAGCCATGCGGAAATATCCTGGACATGTTCCTTGGGTTATGGCTTTAAGCCTTTTTATGTGCAATGAATACCCACTCAAGTTGTACAAAATCAAATTTGCATCGGAATTACTTATATGGTTTTTGAATGGTAGGCTCGTAAATATGAATTTTTCCCCGAAATTTACATAAAAATGACCAAGCCATGCGGAAATCTCCTGAACATGTTCCTTGAGTTAGGGCTTTAAGCCTTTTCATGTGTAAAGAAGACCCTCTGAAGTTGTACAAAATCAAATTTGCAACGAAATTGATCAAATAGTTTTTGAATGGTAGGTTCGTGAATATGGTGTTTTTTCCCGAAATTTACATTAAGAAAAAACACATTGCCGGTGCAAAAAAATGACCAAGCCACGCGGAAATCTCCTGGACATATTACTTGGGTAAGGGCTTTAGGACTGATAATGTTCTAAGAAGACCCTCCAAAGTTGTACAAAATCGAATTCGCAACGATATTGGTCGAATGGTTTTTCAGCAGTTGACACGAGAAAATGATGCGATTTTTACGAAATTTCTTAAGACTTTATATAAATAAAGAACAAAATTCTGGAAACAAAGTGATCCCTCGGAAGCATTAATCACAACAAAATAACATAAGAATTGCAGACTCGGTTTGATTGAGTCTGTACATGAGGGATAATGAATAAGTGCAACATCCCTCACGCCCCCTAGCACCGGCTTGAGCGGTACTCAAACAAGTCGCAAGTCCGAATAGCGACTTTTGAACGTGGATTAGTTGCTTTTATTTTCCATGAAGTAAATCTCTGTGACTTTCAGCCTTATATAGCAGTGAAGAAGATCCTCTTATCTAATACAATCTAGTAGATTTTTTTTTAAGTACGTAGCGTTCATTTTGTAATGGCAAACTGTACATGGGATAAAGTCCTCCACGATCGAGCTCTCTAAAGCTCGTTTATTATCACACACTAGCACAGATTTACATTCTTTGAATGCTGCTAGAAATAATGATTTTTTTCTCGAAAATTATACACTTTATATACAGAGAGAGCGAACTGCCGGAAAATGACCTAGACGTGTTGAAATATCCTGGACATGTTCCTTGGGTAAGGGCTTTAATCCTTTTCAGGTGCAAAGAAGACGATCTCAAGTTGTACAAAATTAATTTTGCAACGGAATTGATCAATAGGTTTTTGAATGGTAGACTCGTGAAAATGATGTTTTTTTCCGAAAAGTTACATAGAGAAAACACAAATGGCCAGTGCAAAAAATAACCAAGACATGCGGAAATCTCCTCAACATGTTCCTTGGGATAGGGCTTTAAACCTTTTCATATGCAAAGTAGACCTTATCAAGTTGTACAAAATGAAATTTTCAACGGAATTGATCAATTGGTGTTTGAATGGTAGGCTCGTGAAAATGATGTTTTTCCCGAAATTTACATAGAGAAAGAACAAATCGACGTTGCAAAAATAACCAAGCCATGCGGAAATATCATGGACATGTTCCTTGGGTTAGGTCTTTAAGACTTTTTATATGCAAGGAAGACCTTCTCAAGTTTTACAAATCAAATTTGCAACGGAATTGATCAAATTGTTTTTGAATGGTATACTCCTGAATATATGATTTTTTTCCGAAATTTCAATAAAAATAACCAAGCTTTGCGGAAATCTCCTGGACATATTACTTTGGTTAGGGCTTTAGGCCTTTCCATGTGTCACCAAGACCCTCTCAAGTTTTGCAAAATCGAATTTCTAATGGAATTGGTCAAATTGCTTTTGAACGGTAGGCTCGTAAAATTGATGTTTTTTTTTTTTCAAAATTTATATAGAGAAAGAACAAATCTTCAAGGAAGACCCTCCAAAGTTCTGCAAAGTCGACTTTGCAACGATATTGGTCGGATGGTTTTTCAACAGTTGACACGAGAAAAATGATGCGTTTTTTACGAAATTTCTGAAGAATAAATAAAGAACAAATCGCAGGTTGGAATAGTGACTATTGAACGTGGAGTAGTTTCTCTTAATTTATTGAAGTAAACGTGAAAAGAGAAGTATGATGCAATTTGACACAGGCACTGTATAGAACCACGTAAAAAGAATTCTAGATGTAAATTTTTTTCGCAATAATAGTTTTGTCAGATCCATGTCTGCCTCTGTCATATTTTATGAGTGATGGTGTCCACAATCAATTACTTGTAGGCATCATTTGCACAAATCATTATTCTTGAACGGTTATCTGAAATTTCTACAAAAGGCAATTTCCAGTTGAATTAATAAATATATGTTCAAAAACTGTAAGAATAATGCGCGTGTTCATCGTTTGAGCTGCACTTTCGTGTAATCCAATGACCTTGCTATTGCTTAAAACGGAACAATAAATTGGACTAGGATAAAGAATTCGAACGAACTTTTTTTTCTTAGTTGGGGTGGGTTGTTGTTGTTGCTATTGTTGATAATTTTTTTTTGTTTTGAAAAACAAATTTGTACAATGTTTTTGTTTAACATTTTCTAAAAATCTTTAATCATTTGCTTTGAAAGTACAATGCCTATAGTTTGTATTGCAAATACTCGTTTACAAATGTTTCTCGCCGGTAGCATCGTCTACTCGTTTGTATGATAAAATAAAGGGTTATCTGTCACATCACATTTCATATCACGTATCATTGTTTATTTGACAATTCACGGAAATTTTCTGCTTTATTGTGTCTATACTGCCAGGAACTGCCACAAGTTATTCAATTTACATAAATTAATATAGTTGATCGTTTCTATTTTATCATTTTATGGAAATACTTATTTCATTCATTTCAGTCTCCATATGCATAAAGACTTGGCTTATTTTTCAATCGATTGGAACTTACATAACTGGTTGATTTATTGATTTTGGTTGATTGAATTGACTGATTGATTGATCGATAGATCGATTGGTTAGTTGATTGATTGATTGATAGATTTGAGAAAGATTGATTGATTGATTGATTGATTGATTGATTGATTGATTGATTTTAATTGTGCTTGATCATCAATTTGCCTTTTATTATAGAGACAAATAGAGCTGATCGATATGATTGATTTATCTAACACAAGAATCACCTGACCTAGTTTTGACGTGCAATTAAAGTAGGTGCATTTATTTGTGGGATAATGTTTATAAAATATATAAGAAAGCTTTAATATAAAGAAAAAAATGAAAGCAAATACGAACTATTGTTTATAAACGATGACATGACTTTGATACTGACATGGTTAATGAATTGTGCTTATTATGTCGGGAGATTATTATATACATGTATTAATTGAAAAACTGTGTCATTTGTAAAGGATTGCATAGACATACTATTAATTTATTGATCGGTTCAGAGAGAATCCTTCAGAAAATTTATGACAGTATAGGATTAAATTGATCGAGTGCGAACCTAATTGTGATTTAATATTTGTAAAAATATACATGTACATGAAAAAAAAAACTGTTAAATAGACACAGACTGTACTACGGAGAAAGTTTGCTCTGGTACAATTTTTTGATCTGTTTATGACCTGTAATGTACTATATTTGATATTTGAATGACTGTGTTAATAAAATTAACTTCTTCTAAAGTAACGTCTGCTGACAAAGTGATATTGAATAGAAACGTAAATGGAACTAAGACTTTAAACGTGTAGACGATAAAAGAAATAAAATAAGGGTATTGAATCAGGTTTGATAAAAAATGACTGATAATGACTTATTTAATTCGCATGTAGCGTGTAACGTATTTTTTAATGTTTGAAATATACGTTTTGTGGTCTATTAAAATTAATAAAAATATATGTCAATTATTGGCATTCATTGAAATAAGCAATGCTTTATATATTATTGAATCTCATGTCTTACTAAAGTAGGTGTACTGGAATAAAGGACCTTCGCTGCTCAATGAGTGAATAAAGCCACGATCTTTAAGCCGAATAGTAAACTTCCATTAAAATCATAAACAATAACATTTGACTTGTATACAGTTTCTGTTTGTGGATTTATTGTGGGTTATTTTCGATGTCATTTTTGGTGAACATTGATACGATGTTTGTATTGGAATTTGCATTCTTCATCCTTGCCCTTGAGTTGAATAGTTAGGAACAAATTTTATAGTTTATCAAGTGGATTTATTGTGAATTATTTGCGTGCTAATATTTGCTGAACATTGGTTCGAAAATTGAATTAACCAGAAAACATTTCTTTATTGAGGAATCGATATACTTGTCTTGTATTAAACAACATCGATCATGTTTCAAGTGAGACTGACGTCCTAGTCACGCATCAGATAGTCTTGAAATTTGATACAATTTTCTACAGATTATGTCAAAGTATGGTAGTTGCTTTGTTTTGACGAAGCTGAAATTCATTGGAATTTTCTTTTGAAGTTTGCTGAAAGTATAGAAGTGTTTGTTGTTGGGAATATATTAATATTTTAAAAAAGCGATCATGTTTCGAATTATGCCAGATGAAATAGAACTGAACTAGGAAGAGTTTAGCAGGATATTTATTTGAAATTTTATTTTGTGTATATTTGAAATAAGTTGCTTGATAACGTAATGGCACGGAATAGGAGACAGTCGGAGTCAATGACATCTGCAGTTGGCAAGTATCTATAATATTATTTCTATAAATTGTAAACATCGTTAAAGGAACTCCACTGAGGTCCAAAAGCCTAAAAACTTAAAATTTGAATTTCTTACGTAGATCATCTGGGGCACTTATAACAAAAAGATAGGCAAAATGTAATTAAAGAAATTTACTCAGAAATAAATTGAAAATCGTACTTTTGTGCTATTTTAGCCCGATTTCAGTGAAACGCATGCATGGATTTGGGGTCATTTTGACAATTAGAATACTTGTTTTTGGGAAAATAGAGTAGGCAAATCATCTGAAATTTTACCAACACGTTATTGGTCTAGACTTACATCAAATAATCTCGAAAACTTGTTCCCTGTCTCGTCGTGTCATAAAACCTCAGTTGAGTCCCTTTAAAGTGTTGCTTACTTATACATAATAATCTAGGTAGACTTGTAACTACATTAAAAGTATTCCATGTGCAAAACGTACTGATAACAGTTATGTTTTTTATATATAATATTAAATAATTACAAAGTATTAATTCAATGTGAAGTACAAAACAAAATATATACATCTAAATTGCATTCATTATACAAATATTTAAGTATGTAAAATCGTTAACGAAAATTTAAATACCATATTATAACTCTATGAGTTCACAGTTTTTCAATTTTATTTTATCAAACCAACGGACGATATTGATGAAAGATTTGTTTTAATCAAACCAAATATCTAACTTCTTTTTAATAATAAAGTTTTTAAGTATACATGTATTTATTGTATATTATTTAATTATGTAAATAATAAGGTATAAAACAATTCTCTAGCATTAAACCATAATTCACTGATTTAATAATATCAATATATACATAATAATCGTATATTCAAAAGACAACGTTTGTAAATTTGAGTTAACTTTTTTATACTGACATGTAAATTAAAATACCGGTATATGTATTCAATAATTTTATATTCTAGAACTACGATGTAATAAAGGTAGTTATAAATTTATTTCAGGACGTGGCTGTTTCCTGTTTCTAGTTGGTGTTTTATGTGTTGGATTCTCTGTTACCAAGATTATAGTTGGTATGTTAATTATTGTTGTTCTTGTTTTTATGTGTTTATTTATTTATTTATTTATTTATTTATTTATTTATTTATTTATTTATTTATTTATTTATTTATTTATTTATTGTTGCTGTTTTAAACTTTTATTTATTTATTTATTTTGTTGTTGTTGTTGTTGTTGTTGTTGTTGTTGTCGTCGTCGTCGTCGTCGTTGTCGTCGTCGTCGTCGTCGTTGTTGTTGTTGTTTTTATCTTTTATTTATTTTTGTTGTTTTTTTTATCTTTTATTTATTTATTTATTTATATATATTGTTGTTGTTGTTGGTGGTGGTGGTGGTGGTGGTGGTGTTTGTGGTGGTATTTTTATCTTTTATGTATTTATTTTTGCTGTTGTTGTTTTTATTATTTATTTAGTTATTTATTTTGTTGTTGTGGTTGTTGTTGTTTTTATCTTTTATTTATTTATTTTTGCTGTTGTTGTTTTATTATTTATTTATTTATTTATTTTTCTTATTTACAAAACTGCAGAGACTGTAAGTGAAACTGTCACTCGCTTAGTTAAATGAAAAAGTAGTTACATGTATGAACAGCGTCTTTCAACGTTTAATGTAATAACAGTAAATAATGTAATATTTCATGTGTATCTTATGAATGATCATTCATTCATGCCTCAATACAGAAAAAAAGATTTATTTGTGTATTTTGTCTGAAAATGTATATTTTAGTTTTCAAAAATATTTTCAACTTGCTTGAATCAGGCTACTGTAACAAGAACCAAAAGTTTAACTGTTCAAAACCCTTAAGGGCCAAGGTATTGTTTCAATGGAGCAGATTCAAGTGTGTTTAATAAGCTTACAACTTCCAACACACAACGAAACTTAAAATAAATTTGTATAAACTAAACAGTTAAAATTTGTATCAAAGTTAGCCTTTATGTTTAGTATTAGCTGCCGTATATGCATCATTGTACATTAAGCGTTAATAATGTTCCGTCCTTGACGTTTTTAGTGCTTGGGTGAGCTTTGTCTGTGATAGGACTATGTCTGTCGTCCGTCGTTAACCACAAATCTTTAGAAATATCTCTTCTTTAATCCTAATGTGGATTTTAATCCAACTTGAAGTACAACCTTTTCCATTAATGGTTTCAATGGTCCACATGAAACTACGACACAATACTCAGAGCTTAGATAGTTAATATGTAGCATTACTACGTGGGTTTTCCACACACAGAATGTTGGAAAAAAAGTTAATTCTAGGAAAGAATCAATTTGTTGTAACTTATAAGGTAAGTTATATAATAAGCAGCTGGAATATAATTTAATGAAACATAGAATTATAATTATGTAACAATTACAATCAATACGTGTTTTATTCATCTGTCATGTAACCTTCACATACAATGTCATAGGATAAAAGACAAAGGATACTTTAAAAATGGTCACTTATTATAATTCATTATTGTTATAGATAAAAACAATTATATAATTGTATTTAAAAATTAATGAATACACTAAAAGCTAAAAGGGCATATATGGTAGTTACGCCCTATTAAGCTAAGTCTAAGTAACAATTTTAAACAGCGTAACTGCTAGTTACGTCCTTTTAGAATTATTGGCCGATGCATGAAAATGTAAATATTGTAAGGGCGTAAAACGGATTTCGTGAATTTTATTAAGGTGGTGGGTTATTTTAATTTGAAAAAATGTTTTAAAAAGGTCGATATTAGTTGTTCTAAGTGTGTCCCAAATTTTATCATGATTGATAAAGGATCAAAGTCTGCAGACAGTTTTTTTCAATTTCCCAAAACTTGTAAAAATGCATTTACGCCCTTATAGCACTAGACCGTCGAATTGATCTTTTATAAATATGGTATAACTCTTTAGTACGAATGAAAATCTTAATTATGTTTGTCCTTATCTTTATGCTGGAATACATATTCTTAAAAATATTTTTAGATGATATATATATATAAAAAAGCATTGGACTCGTAAAATGTATAATACACTGATTTTGTCTATAACCACGGCGTTCTTTTTGTAAGTTTGAATTGTTTGAAGGGACATAAAGCCTCCTTTTTCTTCAAAAGAATGGGCAAACGTTTATTTTTATTATGTTATAATAATGGACTTAGACACGCGAAATGCTGATCACATGAAGTGAATAGTTGTGATAAAGGAAGCAATAAAGGAAGCAGAATTTTAGAAATTTGTATTTTGCCTTCGGTACAAGACGCTTAATCAATGCAATTAAATCACATGCAAAAACAAACAACAAACAAACAAACAAAGATTGCTCTTCTGCTAAAGCCAATGAATAACATTTTTGGATATAGTAATATCATATAGTAAATAATAAGATACTGAAAAATCAAAATAGCATTTTTAGCTTGATGAATCATTGGCCTTTTAAGGTTATATTGAATTGCTTGATAAACGTCTGTTTTTATTTCGTTCCTACAGAAGCCTTTTCTTGGTGTGTTTGAACATTTCTGTTTTATCTACAAAGCTTTTCATTAAATATACTGGTTTCTTTTAAATAACTTTGTAAAAGATCAATTATTCTAACACGTTTGAGTTGAAGATTAAATACCGCTTTTCACATGAAAAAATAGTTAAACTTTGCATAAATTCATGTGAGTGGTATTTATAAATTGTTGTTTATTATTATTTGATTTTATTTTTCATTTGAATTCGTATTTATTTTAGGTTCCGAGTATGTAAGCCAATGTCCTTCAAGGGAGATGATTCCTGTTTATATTATTGTAAGCGGTTGTCTCCCTGTATTACTGAGTGCACTACGACAACCGTATAACGGTGGACATGAAATGGACAAAGATAAATGGTCAATGAAAGTATCGTTGTTTACTGCGATTATTGGAGTAATGGTCAACCTAGCATGGCTTGTGGCGGGTTTGTTTCATAATTTTTTATTCTCCGTGATTAATACTACCTAATTTTACAAAAAGAAACACAATTTGGACAATGCGTTTTGGAAGACAAAATTTGTTATTCGAGTTAATTATTGTTAATTATATTTTAAGTATAGATATGGCTTGTTGAGTATGGTTTGTAAAGATGAAACATGATGAAAAATATCTAAATATTTGGTCAGTCATAAACGTTCTTTTGGTATAAACTTCGAAGACTGGTGTATTTTAAAACCAGAAACAATATAAAATATTAATTTGTTTCAGCGTTTGATTTTGTAGTAATCTAAATATTTGGAAAGAATGACACATTTATTTAAGTAATAATCATTTCATACTATTTTCAGTGCATTTCAATCTAGTAAATGTTGATTGATTAAAATGAGAGGATTTCTCACTAAATACATATTGAAACTGTCTTTAAGCCCACAATTCTCGTGATACCTTATTATTATATTGTCATTGATTATTTAACAACTGACATGATACAGACATCTCTAAACTATGGTCGTTGATTTGTGCCATGAGTTATTTTCGCTCCACGGGACGCCAAACAAAAATACGAGAATACGACAATGCCCTCCTTTCGAATCTCTCGAGTCTTCGCCTAGCGCCCTACGGAGAGAAAGTATGACAAAATCGTCACAGTCATATTTTTGTATTTTTGCCTAGATCCCCACGGAGCAAAAATACGAAATGGCACAAATCAGCCACCACACAAAACAATTAGATGTATAAATATCAAAGCAGCATTGCAAAAGTCGGTTTAAGCGTTTACAGTAATGCAGTAGGTCTCTAATGGAAGTTTTAAGAATTTTTACAAAGGGAAAACAGGCTAAGAGAATTTTCTTAACCCTTGCATGATTAAAGAGGACCATGATTGAAACAGGTTGGTGATTATTGCTTTAATCAATTTGTTTCAATCATGATATGCTTCTCTTTAGTCACGCAGTTTAAGAAAGTTCTCTGTGCTATTCTTTATAACAAAAAACACCGATATTTCCCATTAGGGGCCAATAACCATATCTGATTGTAAATATTTCACTGAAAGTATTGTCTAATTGTCATGCCACCAGTTTATCAATTTGTGAATTAAAATCAAATATTCTATTTAGCTTTAACACGATCGGTATTGAACTTGTTTGTATAGATTACTGAAAATTATTCCAGAAAACTTTTTAGTTCATTTATCATTTTCTTGGCTTTAAAGTCATTTTTAAAGAACGATAAAATACTTTTCAGGAACATATCTTGTTGTAACAGTTTGGAAAGGGACTATTTGCAGCTCAACACAACTTATTACACCTGCACGTTTAACAAGCTTAAATCCAAACACTGTACCAACATCGATGTCAAATAGTACCTCATCTGTTCAGACAATGAATATTTGGATAAATTCCAGCAACAGCCAGTATCAATCTGAAGCCGAGGAAGATGGACATAAAATACACAGAGACTTAAATGAAACTGAAAAGAAAAAAATAGATGCCAACAACAGTGCTGTTTTTGCTGAGGCTTCAAAACTATCGGGTGAAACATTTATAACTACAACCGATTTAACTAAAACTACAAGAGGTCCATTTGTTGAACCAGAAACAGAAATACATGAAAATGAAACGCTTGGTAAAAAACACAAAGATAATGAAGACACTGTAAACATGAATGATGCCTCTAAGACTGAAACTAATTCTAAAACAAGTGCTATGAGTGGAATCATAGGGGTGCACAATAAACATAATTCTTCTAAATTTACGAAAGGGAGTTTTATGAAAGGAACGGATATAGCTAAAGACGAAAAGAATTCTGATATTGCTAGAGCACCAAGTGAAGACAAACACTGTATAGCATGTGACAAACATATCTTAAGATTTTCTCTAGCTGTGATTATAATAGACTGGTTGTTTGTAATATGTGGAACTGCATACTTTTGTAATTTTGTATATCATAGATTTTCCTCTATAACAAGTCAAATTTTGCTAATAAATGGTTAAGAATATTATATTTTCGAGCATTTAAGAGTTGACGAGATAGTGTGTTATAATAGAAGACATCGCTGTTTTTGAATAGATTTGATTGGAAGAAGTAAATTTGGGATAAGGAATAGAGATTGAAATGGCATTACTATTTGTAAAAGTGTGAAAAAGTGTGATTCATTACAGAAGTTTAGTGTGTATGTATGTAACCGTTTGCAATAAGTGTTACATTTACAATAAAAATTGCTAAAAACCGGTTGATATTTTCATTCTGAACACATAATTGATGATAACAGAGATGTTTCTGTTTGGAATAAATCATGTAAAAGAGTGAAAGTAAAGACAACGAATTTGATATAAATAGCAATTATTAACTGAAAAGTGTGACTTCAAAATGTTCTCATCACAAATCTACATATGTATTATGTCCGTACGTAAATCTTTTAGTGTATTAATTTGTTAGGTGTACCTTAACAGCTACATTTGCATTAGATATTTCCGCCGAATAACAGAGCATTTGAAGAAATCCGTGACAGCCTTGTAAATGTCAAATAGCATATGGAACAAATTATGACAACTTTGAAAGTGCCAAATAATATCATATGTAGAAACACTATAGCATCTTTTGAAATGTCAAATAACATCATTTATCATGTCATTACATTGATTTCTGTTGATAAAGTGCATGCCTGATAAACCTAGCTTTATCAGTCACCCCAAGCTTTATCAGACACCTCATCAAAAATATGCAAAATTTGCGAAATGAAATAAAAAGAATGGAATATATTTTTCTGCTACTGGGTTGGAAATATTTAACTGATAAACTTTGAATCGAATAGAAATTTTGAATATGAACGCGTCACTTACAATTAACTAAAACATTCGGGACTATTTCTTTTTGATTTGGCATTTCACATATTATTGCGCGCCGTCTGAACACGAGAGGTTCTGGATAGGGTTTTGCTTCAATTAAAATAAAAAAAATTCAAACAACAATTGAAATTGAAAACATGATAAATAGAATACCAAACAAGTGTCTAATATTATAAAATTTATCAGGCTCGGCACGAAAAAAAGGAGAGCTCGGCACAGCCTCGCCCTTCTTTTTTTTCTTAGCCTTGCCTGATAAATTTTATAATATCAGACACTAGCATGGTATTCTCTATATGTACAGCACTTAGAGAAGTTTGAAATATTTTGGTATTATCTTTGAACATCAATTTGATTATTTTTTCTTTGAAACAAGGATCATTTATAAAAAAAATCGTTGCAATATTTCTTAACAAATTCCATTTTAAACAAAAAAAAATTGTAGAAATTACTATTGTTACATTTTTTGGAAGATTATTCTTGTCTTTTTTGTTGTTATTTGTTGAATAAAACGTGCGATGTTCTAGCTAAAGAGGACGTTATTGCTAAAAATTAGAAACGCTTTGTTTTACAAGAATCCATCTTCCCACTGACGTCAGCCACAAAAGCAATGCATGTTAAATTAATAGAAAATAGTGAAAGCGTATACCAGTATTGGTAAATTAAATGTAGTATATTATTATACGGAATGTGTACCGTGGGTTCCGACGTTGATTTAAAACCTAAATTGTTAAAACATGAATTGTTAAAACATGAATTGTTGAAACCTGATTTGGTAAACATGATTTGTTAAAAAATGAAATTGTTTAAACATGTTTACATTATACTTTATGCTCACCATGCATTCACAACGTTGAAAGTCTGTTTAGGTCAAACTGACATTCTGATGACTTTGAATCAATGTAAATCATAAAGAGGAGAATTGTAGTTCTAAAGGTACAAAGGTATCTAATAAATTATGTATGTAGTCTTTTTATACAATTTCTTTGCGGAGCGAGTGCGTAGGTTATAATGTAATAAAGCAATTTACTCGTCACTAAATCTACTGAAATAGATTCAAGTTACAAATATTACAATTGTGTCTATGCAAGGTTTTCCATTTCAATGTTAAATCTGAAAAATATGTTTTGACATAACGTTCATAGGCTTCAGAATTTGATATTTGAAATTACATAAAAGTCATCTCTTAAAGCGCCAGCCGTTGTTAGATATGCCTGATATGCCTTTTGATTTATGTCGAGCTTATCTTGGAAAATTCAGCACAGCAAAGGTTGTAACATGTAAAAAACAAGAAATTAAATTGCTTGGCAGCAAGTTTGTTTTTTGTTTTGTTTTCATATGAATTGAGAAATACGTAGGGCGTACTTAAATTTTTGTTAAATGCTTCTCACAAGTGGCACTTAAATCTGTATACTTAGGGATTCACCAACCATTTGAGCCAAATTTGTCATGAATTTAAAGCTGATGAGCCAAACTACTTCAAGAAAATTAAAATGGAACCTCTTCTAAGTTATTTTTAAGACGAACATAATTATGTGAATGGTAAGGTACATTTTCTGTTATACGTTTCTGAAATTCAAGGTTACGGCTTTGCATTCACTTTTTACGTTACAATTTATTTTAATTATCAATTGATATTTAACACAAATCTCCCACAATCAAAATTGAGTTATACAACATTTTCTCCCAAGTGGCTTTAAAGCAATTCCTCATACCTAGAATATTGGCATGCTTGACTGATAATATCAAATTAATTTAGATATGATTGGCATGGGATTGGAAATGCTTTGTAATATCAATTTCAACCACGTGGATAACGATTGCATTTACATATTGCTATAGGCTTTTGGCAATAATCACGTTCAACCACGGCGAAGGTTGAAATCCATATTTTTTGATAAACGCTCCAAGAAATTTTCTTCATAATTGTATTGGTAACCTGATAGATCAAAGTTCAATTGTCCAAGAAAATCCACAATTCAAAGTAAAAATGATTTTGTATATACATGTATATTGATATTGTCTGATATGACAAGGCTCGTGGGAAAGAGTGTCTAATACTTTGATGCATTGGTAGAATAACAAAGTTTCGGGGAGAAGTTGCTGTTTAATAAAACAACGTATTTTATAAAATTATTATAAAAAAGTAAATAATAAATAAAAGCGTTCTTATAACAGATTATTATGACATTTGCACAGAGAGCTTGAGGATATTGGTAATTTTTTAAAGAACATTTAAAAATTGTTACCTTAAGAAATTACGATGTGACGCCGTTGAATGTCGCAATTACTCTAAATATCGTACTGTTGCCGCTAAATGTCGCATTGTTGCCGCTAAATCTCGCTCCGTTGCCGCTAAATGTCGCAACTGCCCCTTAATGTCCCTAAATATTTTGCCGTTAAATGTCGCAACACTATCGTTAAATGTCGCAATGTCGCACCATTTTCCTTACCGTTAAATGTCACAACACTATCGTTAAATGTCAAAATATCTAAATTTTCTTGTTAAACAACTCGAATTCTGTCAATATTAACGTTTTGTAGGTGGTATAGGAACTATAAGCTATCTATCAGGGAGAAAGGATCTGCTGTGATGTACATGAATTTAGATATTGCGACATTTAACGGTAGTGTTGTGATATTTAACGGGAAGTGAAAATGATGCTGAATTTTACGGCAAAATATTTTGAGACACATTTAGCGGCGTTTGCGGCATTTAGAGGCAAGTGCGACATTTAGCGTCGTTGCGGCACATAACGGCGCCACATACTTTACTTTGTTAGAATCTAGTAATGGGAACTTAAATAAACAGTTATCAAAGTAATAAACAGCCTGGTCGGTTATTTATGAATTACTCAAACAATCCGCTTAAATACATTTTCCTTACGTTACTTTTTGAATATGTGATGACATATATGGAAGCACTTGCAGCTTATATTTTTAAACTTTTATCGCGCTAAATATCAATCTTGACAAAACCAGTTACCTATTTGGGGAGTGGCACAGACACTTGGAGTAAAGACCCCGCCCTTCTCCGCCCCTGAATATAAAAAAGTAAAAGTATTATCTATTACAAGAATAAGTTTTAAATTTTTGCTTATATTAGTATGAGACGGTTAAGTGTCTAACACGTGAACAAGTTTCAACCGAATTTCATAACGTTTTAAAAAAGTCAATTTTTTACCAACGCTTCAATTTCCTGAAATTATGATATTTTAGGTACTTTTTTAAACGTTGTTAAAATAGCGGAAAACAAGTTTTATGTTCAAGACATGTGACCAGGTCGTAATAATATGCAAAAATATTTGGACGTACGGTTTGCACGATAAAAATACACAAGGTGTATACAAGTGCGGATCAAGGAGGGGAGCCACGCACATAACCCCAAGTGCCTGTGGGGAGTTGGGGAGAATTTCAAACTGTAATGACTGAAAAGAAAACAAAGCAAAATACGATCACATAGCACGGAAAATAAAAGAAAATCAGATATTTTACTGACCCCTATCCCCACTTCTATTGTTGGGCAATTATGTGGAAGAAAAAATAACTTGTATATTGAGTAAGTTAAATAGAACGCTTTGATAAGCTTGATCAGTTTCCTAAATGTTCTCATTACAGTTAGACCACAGCTGTTTTCTCTCGGCCAATCAGAGAAGTTTAAAAGTGTTTGATATATCACACACATCACAGTAAAGTGTTTGATATAACTATCATGTTTGTATTCAACTGAAAGGAAAATCCGTTATCTGCACGCTTTTATGCGGGTTAGTTTTCTATGTTATACATATAGTGAAGTAAAAAGTGTAATTCCCTTCTTAAAAAACATAGTCCTTTGACCAATTTATTTCGTCATGTCACTATTTTACAAGAATATTTACTGTATTTGTTAGTAAGAAAAAAAAGCAATAATGAAAAGAAATGCGTTTATCAATCTATAATGAAATGAAATGCGTTTATCAATCTATATAAATCTATATCTAAATTTTATGACCGCTTTTGTTTAAGACGATGGTGCTTATATTTTCAGGCACTGTGATTTCAATAATCACACCCTGAATTATGCCCGGCTCACTCTTAATAGCAGACACTGTAGATGTACATTCATTTACTGGTTTGGGGAGAGAGGATTACACTCTTGGGGAATGGGGTGGAATTTCGGAACGATGACTGGGCTGCTGTTGCAACGCTAAGGAAATGCTATGCTTAAAGGCTTCAGAGGGACGTTTGTAATTTTTTTTCAGTTCATGATTGAGGTAAAAAGCCAGTGTAGAGTGTATATAAAGCATACAGTAAATAAACGAGTCTATACGTCAAGTAAAACATTTTCAACTTCAGCCGGACTACCAACATATATCCGGCTCCCTAGGGTTGATTAAGCAGTAAGAATAACTTAATGAAAATTACCTGCCCATTTCTCCAACGAGCCACTTTCTTGATAAGCAGCCATCGCCTATGATTTCTGTCGGTAAGTGCTTATTATTCAAGCGCTGTGTATGGTGTTACGTCATCAAATCGTTTAAATGAGGAATCAACAGAAACCAAAAATCCTGAGTTGATTTACGCTCAAGTTTAAATTGTTATTTTATCACATTCAAAAATGTAAATTCTTCCCAATTTTCGTCTGATAGAAATTTATTTAGGAATGTGAAATATATTATTCATAAGATTGCGTATTCAGTAACTTATGAAAGAACATGAACTTTGCCATTTTCTCGTGCAATTGCCTACAATAAGGTCAAATAGATTGAATAAGATATATTGGGATATCCAGTCAGAAGAAAATTGGGAAGAATTTAACATTTCTGAATGTGATAACATTATAATTTCGAAACTTGGGATATTTTTGTTGTTATTCCTGTTGATTCCTCATTTAAATGATTTAATGACATAACACCGTACACAGCGCTTGGAAGCAAGACTGCTTACCGCAATATACTCTTAGACAGAAATCATGGGCGATGGCTATTTATCAAGAGTGGGCTCGTTGGAGAAACGGGCAGGAAACTTTTATTAAACGTTTTCCTAAATGCTTAAACAACACTAGGGTTCAAGATATTTATTGGTTGTTCGGCTGAAGTTGAAAATATTTTACTTGACGTACAGATTCGTTTATTTATTGTATGCTTTATATACATCTTGCATTGACCTTTTTACTTCATTCATGAACTGAAAAAAAATATTACAAACGTCCCTCTGAACCCTTAAAGCATAGAATTTCCTTAGCGTTGCAACCGCAGCCCAGTCACCGTTCGGATACTCCACCCCCTTCCCAACCAGTGGAATCCCCTCTTCCCAAACCAGTAAATGAATGAACATCTACCAGTGTCTGCTATTAAGAATGAGCTGGGCATAATTCAGGATGCGATTTTTGAAATCACAGTGCCTCAAAATATTAGCACAAAAGCAGTCGTAAAATTTAGATACATATGAAAATTTAAATAGATAGATAAACGCATTTCTCATCATTATTGCTAGTTTTTTTCTATTTACAAATAAAGTAACTATTCTTGTAAAATGATGAAATGTCGAAATAATTTCGTCAAAGAACTATTGCTATCTGTTTGTTTTTTTAAGACAATATACATAGAAATTTCCCCTCATAAAGCCTGCACATAACGGGGTTTTCCTTTCAGTTAAATACAAACATGATAGTTATATCAAACACTTTACTGTGATGTGTGGGATATATCAAACACTTTTTAGCCTCTCTGATTGGCCGAGAAACAGCTGTGGTCTAAGCATATTTAATCTTCACCTTAAACAAAGAAAACTATCTGTGGTCTAAGTCAGATACATCGCATGTGAGATTTATCAACTCGCTTCGCTTGTTGATACATCTCACATCCAACTGGTACCCATGATTTATCCTATACGTATTTTACCTTATGACTTTATCAAACATTCCATTCGGAATAAAGTAATGATTTTAAACATACCGCATTTCGGAACTTTATAATTATATCCCACCTTATAGTAACTAAAACAGTTGTTAGGGAAAAAACGGAATGTAGCTGCAAAGATAAATAACGTAGCGTTTTGACAATGGCATATCCATAAGTTTTCTTTTATCCTGTCAGAAATATATGATAATAAAGAAACCTTGAGACGAATATATTTTTCGCTATATTACTTCTGTCAGATTCATTTTTTCGTCTGTCTTATCGGTGAGTGATGGTATTCGGAATCTATTACGTTTAGACAATATTTGCTTTTTTATATATCATCTAAAGGTCTATGAGGGTTTGTTGTCGTTTTCGCTGGAAATACATATTTCCAGAAACGTCATATTTGTACTATGGAAAACAAACTTAAACATAAGATAAAAATTCAGATTCATCAGCGCAGATAATAGTGTTTAAGCGATTGGTTTAAGAGATCTTTATTTACAGAAGGTAACAAATAAGATATACCATCATAAAAAATCAAATAGCATAATTATCTTGATTTTAAATGTGGCCTTCTAAACAATATATAAAAACGCACACACAAAAACAACATCAAATGTAAGCGACAACAAAGTACATGTATTCAGTCAGTTTAGTAATAAAGTAATAAATCTGCAACACACAACTTTCTTTATTTCTACGTATTTAAGGCATGTTCTTTTGCATTTTACTTTTAAAATTACATAGAGGATATTGAATGAGTGTAGGTTAAATACTAAATTTATTGAACGAGTTGAATAAAATCATATTATGCGAGCCTCTGGCGAGCATAATATTGTTTTATTCAACGAGTTCAATAAATTTAGTATTGAATCTACACGAATATAATATTCTATTTATCACATATATAAAATAAGAACGGTAAACTCTTATCAAGAGTCATTTTTCTTGACGCGCCTATAGTGTAACGCTAACATTAGCGCGCTTTAACGCTATGTTTTATATAGTGCAATTGACGTGACGTATATAGTGTAATATCGTCTAGTGTAATATCGTTTTTGGGGGCGCATGCGCAATGCGCCCCCAATGTAATAACGACAAATTCAGATTTACTATGATGTGAACACAATTAGTCAGCTACCTACGCTAAGCAAAATAGTTCCAAAACTTCGCAGTAACTCCAAAATCATAGTTCCCTATCTATTTTAAAATTGACTGGCCAATTTTGTACTAAATTTAGCAATCGTCTTTTAAAATTGTATGTATATTTTTGCTTTACGCGATTTTAATATTACTACGCCAGCGGTCGATCATAGCCAAAGTACTTGCATAAATATAGTACAAATTACATGTAGTCACAGGTTAATTAAGTGTCATAGAACTCAAAAATTTAGCAAGTAATGGAATACGGATTTCAGATCAGCTAACTTTAAAGCTTATAGGGCCTAATGCTTCATAAGTGTAAATTTAAGAAAAACAATGCATGCGTATGAATACGAACTATTTTCGCCCTTACGTCATTTTACCGCAATCGCCATTGTTTACAAGTTCATCCGTGAAAGATTGAGAAGTTTATATAGAAGTTCCACGTGTTAAAACGAGTTGTAAGTTTTATTTTACAAAAACCTTATCTCCCATTTACCTAAATGTTGTATAACTTTGCTTGTTTTGCATTTATCAGTGGCGAAATCGTCGTCAAATCGTTGGCGATTCTGGTTGCTTACAAAAAATACAAGGACTTAATACCGGATATGACTTTAAATACAACGTTATTCAAGATGACTGATGTTCATTGTTTATATTTCATAACGTTGATATTTAAGTTGCAATCAAAAGCTGTATTTTTTACAAATTTTCTTCACAATCGGCCATTATCGGGTAAAGCTTTTTTGTACTGAATTGACCTTATCAAATTTTAAGTTTAGCAGTTCCTTCCCTTGAAAGTCCTCCCTCAAACCATTTCCTACCCAGACATTTTTGACCCATTTTTTTTTTATATATATTTTTTGGAGGTGAGTTATTTACATCTAGCGTATACATATTGTTGATGCTTACCTTACAGCTTTTTTAAATAAAAAAATATACAAGTTCAGTAATGATGTCTTATTACATTTTCTCAAAGAATGAACTGGATCCACGGTGCATAATCCATATTTGTACCCTCTTTGCGAAATCTGCTGAAACGGTACCTATCATTCACTGCTTAAAACAAACCAGCTGTGGATAACAATCATGTAAAATTTCATTGTAATAAGGAAAAGAGCTGAGGTATGACACTTAGAAACCACAGAACACTAGATTGTTTTATTTATGTGCTGATTCATCATGTGCCAGTCTCTCATGTATGATACTGCAACTTCATAATAAGCTAAAAAAAATCGACATGTCTTGCCTTGTCCATCACCTCGGCTTACAGACACTTCACCCCCCAGACACTTCACCCTAGGCCCTTTTTTGCAGACACTTCACCCCTCATTTTAAGAAATTTGAGTAAGGTTATAATTATATTTACACTGGGGATTAGCATTGAAAAACCCTGACATTTGCTTAGTTCTGTGTAACATCTATACGCTACCAGTACAATTTTTTTTTTGGAAAAATGCATTTTGACTCAAATTGATACTACATAACTGACAGGTATTCATGCCACATGGTTAATTTAGAATTTTATCCAGGGAGACATGAGAATTATGCATTATATTTATACACATTTAAAGTTAAACCATGCATAATATATTGATTTCTTATTGGAGTGAAAAAAATGAGTACATGTACATAAATAATGTTCGGAAGTATAAAATGAACTAGGTACAAATATTGCTCTGTCAGATGTAGTTATACTTGGTTTTTATCACATATCACTTATCAATATGAAATCATCCATTTTATATATGCCAATTTTGGATGGGAATTTTGACAGTAATTTTGGGACTTTAAAAATAAAACATTTGAAAATTTGCTGTCTTTTTTTATTGGGAATGTAAATAGTTTTATAAGGGAAAAATGCTGTTCTATTACAAATAGAATAGATAATAGTTACAAATACTACAAATAATATATCAGGGATTGAAAAACGAAAAACAACAACAACACAACAATGCTTAAAAAATATAAATTTCCTACATGTTCTGACTCATTTTTCTTTTTTGAAGACATTTTTTCTTTTTTGAAGACACTGTTTAACTTACTTCTTTCTGGCTAAACATTTGCCAAATATTGCATTGTGACATTTTAAAAAAATTTTGTGGAACATACTGGAATCGCCGCACGGGCTTTTAGTAAGTTTTTACAAAATAGAATCAAACAGAATTAAGCGTTGCATTCAACAAATCAACATCAGTTTTGCCCATCAAACACAGGGGAATTATTTTGTGCTCTGTCCTACTAGTAAAACTTGAAAAATGGTTTCAAAAGAATTGAATTGAAATTTGATTAATTTATGCTAGAAATTTCACACGTCCTGCAGGACGGGCATTTTTGGGAGATTAACTTGTCCAGAGTCATTTTTACTCGTATTTATCATTTATGAGCGGACAAGTGGATTTGTCAAGCCGTGATTAACCACATTATTTCCATAAAACTTATACTACATGTAATTACATTGTTTGAGATAATAAATCATTTGACTTACTAGTGAAATAAGTTTAAGACTGCATAATATTGATATAAAAGTGAATTCAGTTAGTGGGTTCCAAACTAGAGGTTGAAACTGTTCTATTTTCTATTCAAGTTTTTTTTTGATGAAACAAAACTTAATCCTGACAACAGTTATATATGCTTAACAGTGTTGTATTTTGATTATTTTAAAATCTGTTGAAAATATTCATATTAAATTCATGAAAAGAAGTTTAAAAAAAAAGAGAAAGAAATGAGATTTGGGCATAATTTTTAAGAAGGTAAAGATACTTCAATGAAAAAGTAAGATAGGTAACAAAAATCAATCAAACGAAAAACTCATTTAAAATTTCAAGTTGTTCCTGACATGTCTAAGTTGTTCCTGACATGTCAGAACAAAATTAATAATTTTTTTTTTTTTGAAATCTGGTAACCTCGAGCTATGTTCTCTACCGATTGAGCTATGATTCCGACAATTATTACTCACTTTTACAATAATTATTGTTAGTCAATCATATCTGGACATGCAACATTCAACTTACCCATATATATGCCTTTAAAAAGGACTGTTTCGACTATAAATACTTGAAATTATAAAAAGAAATTGCCCTATTATTCTTTACAGTCTATTGTGTATAGGCTAAATTTAGGAGACACTTGTGAAAATACGCAATGAAAAATGAATAATTACATTGAAAATACAGGAAATGAAAATGAGCATTTTACTTTATCAATATTTCTTAATGTTTTCAATGAAGTATGTAATAAATTAAAAGAACTATTGTATTGATTAGGAAAAGTTTTTATTTCAGGTTTGTGAATAAAGGCTTGTTTGTTAGATTTCAATTGTGGCTCAGTTGGTTGTTTGCTGAGAAGCTGTGAAACATAATTATACAGGCCATTAAGGTAAAAACATGTTAGCTTTTTTCTGACTTTGATATATATATCCATCTTACTGTAGCATAACAAAAGAGAACAATAGAATTCATTCCATAACAATTAGAATATGGGGCCATGGCCCTTTAATAAACAAAAGGAAAAACAATAGTAATGGTCCTTAATCCCTTTTCGGTCACACGGGCAAACATTTTCTTCAAGTAAGACCATACATTATATATGTTAGAAAGTTAAAAAGGAAATGTTCATTGTTTATATATATATTTGGTTTGAAAATCTTTGTATATTTACAATTTTGACCAAATAGTTTCTCAAAGTATTTATTTGACATTAACTGACATAATTAGTGGCATATGTTTCTAACTTCTTTTCCAGGAGGTTTTTGTCAGATTGATGAATGTGAAATTAAGAGGACCCATTTTGAGGATGCTTTTTATGAATGGAATCACGAGAGATGAAGTCTAAAAATGTGATACTGTCAATGTGACTAAACCTTGAAGTAAACAGATGACACAATGTTTTTCAATGTCATGGGCATATAATGAAGAGGTACATGATTATTTGTATACACTTTTCCTTAATAAATACTTTCTAAATGTTTGACATGTTTTAAAGGCCAACACAGGGCTCAAAGTTTATTTAAAATCTGTAAGCTTGGCACTTAGAGCCAATTGTATATTAATTATTTCAATATCTTTTCATTATGCAATCTGTTGTTAATTTAGGAACAAAAGTCGATAGCAAAAACATTTTAGCCGTGTCATGACGAAACCAACATAATGGGCATCTGCCCTGTCTGATCAGGATCCATACTGTTCGCTATCAGTTTCTCTACTTGTAATAAGGTTTGTAAGCGAACAGCATGGATCCTGATCAGACCAACCTGGTCTGGATCCATGCTGGTCGCAAACCCATTATGTTGGTTTTGTCATGACATGGCTCATTTGTGACATGTAATTCACTTAAATTGTATTTTGAAATTCAAGTTTTCATTCCTTTCACCTCAAGGCATTTGACATTGAAATAGTGACTTCATGTAGTAAGCAGTCAGTAAAACCTAATCATCTCATCTTGACTTAGCTGTATATAGATTATCAGAATCACTCACATTTACAAATTTATATGACTTTAAAAAGTTGTGTTACTAAGCAAATAAATAGATTTAATTGGGGGTGACCATAGTCAAAGTAATGTACCTAAACCACTTACCTTTAAAGATATACTATGCTCATCAGTAAAATATTTTAATCATGAAAATGTATTGAATTCTATGCAATTCTTTTTGAATATGTCTAATTTGAATGAATTAACTATGCATTGGAAGCCATGTTCCTTCTTACGAGACAAAAAAAAAATTTGGTCCCTTCTTAAAAAAACTGTCAGTTTCCTAACAACACTATATATTTATATTGTGACCAACTATAGCATGTGGTTTTTTAACATTACATAGCTACTTTATGTAAACACAAAACATGCTTATTTTATGTTTACAAAGAGACTGTGTAGCAATTATCAATGTTCTATTATATTTAATATGGATTCTTTAATGTGAGAAAGCAATCCAGCTAGCTTTAAAAAAAGGCGGTGGTTCTACTCAGATGCTCGTTTGTGAAATCTGATCAGAGGGGTTTTGAGCTCTGGCATTGGTCGTGCATTTTTTGGTTTTACACCTTTATAAATCAGAGTAATTCTAACAGAAAGATGCTGAAAAAAAGTTAACATACAAGTATGGAATATCTCGGTCAGCAATAAACTTTTTCAAAAACTCTATTTCAGAAAACAGAGATGCTTGTTTGACAGATACAGTAATAGTAGGAGTTATGAGGGAAGATAGAATGCAGTGATAACTATATTGAGGCACCACTTCATCACCAAGAAACATGAAATGAATTATCAATGTTTTCAATGTTTTTGAACACCCATTTTAAATAATACAGCTCAGAGTGAATTTTTTCAAAATAATTAATTCTGTTTTCAAAGTTTTTTATTTAGATGTTAGTTGAATCTTATCAAGTACTTAATTTTTTTAGGGATGGCAACAATAACTAAAATCAATACTCGAAGTACTCGGTCATTTAGAGTATTCGGTTTACTGGGGATGATTTCCAATGATCTTTAAATTTTTATCAACACAATAATCAACACCGTCTGCATGCTACCTTTCATTTCTATTTTAATTCAATAGAATTTGTTAGCTATAAATAGGATTGCAAAGAAATACATAATAATTTAAAATAAGCATAAAAAATGGTCAATGACAGCCCATTTATTATATACCTATAAATTTTCTTCCTAAAACACAGGATTATCTTGGGAAGCGCAAAATATTTTTCAAAACGGGTTAGAAAAATTCTTGTATTATGTTAGAGACAAAATTTTACAGTACCATATATGAAAGGCTGGAACTAATTTTTATGCTCCCAAAAAAAATTTCGGGTGAGGCATATAGTCCGGGCCCGCCTTGTCCGTTCTCCGTCCCCGTCCATCCCCTTTTTCTTTCCGGGACTTTTAACTTTGAAACAACAACAGGTAAATTAACATGAAACTTTGTAAGGTGAATAAATCTCAAATTGAAGTAGGGGTTGCAGGCCAAAAGAACCTTAACTCTGCCTTGCTTAATTTTTGAATTATTCCCTTTGGGTTTATTTTACACTTTGAACTTTGTCCGGGACAATAACTCCTAAAATTATAAGAGGTATCAACATGAAACTTTGTTAGGGTAGATAAATCTAATTGAAGTAGGTGTGCAGGTGCACAAGAACCGTAACTCTGCCTTGGTCTAATTTTTGAATTATTCCCCCTTTGTTTATTTTACACTTTGAACTTTGTCCCGGGACATTAACTCTAAAACTATAAAGAGGTATCAACATGGGAAACTTAGTAGGTAGATAGATCTAATTGAGTAGGTGTGCAGTGCACAAGAACCGTAACTCTGCCTTGCTTAATTTTTTGAAATTATTCCCCTTTTTTTTATTTTACACTTTGAAACTTTGTCCGGGGACATAACTCTAAAAAGTATAAGAAGGTATCAACATGAAAACTTTGCAGGTAGATAGATCTCATTACTTGGTATGCAGTGTACAAAAGAAACCGTAACTCTGCCTTGCCTAATTTTTGAATAATCCCCCTTTTGTTTATTTTACACTTTGAAATTTGTCCGGGACAAATAACCTTTAAACTATAAAAAGAGGTATCAACATGAAACTTTTGTAGGTAGATAGATTTTATTTAGTTGGTAAGCAGTGCACAAGAACCTTAACTCTTTCCCTTGGGCCTTATTTTTGAATTTATCCCCCTTTTTTTATTTTTACACTTTTGAATTTGGTCGAGAACATAACTCTCAATGTAAAAGAGATTCAACAATGGAACTTTTGTAGGAGATAGATATCGTTGAGTAAGTTTTGCAGTGCACAAGAACTGTAACACTGTCTTGCCTACTTTTGGAGTTATTGGGCCCTTTGATCATTTTGACACTTTGAACTTTGTCCGGGACATTACTCTAAGCAAGGTGCTTAAGAATTATTACTCTGCCTTGCCTTATTTTAAATAATGCCCCCTTTGTTTATTTTTACTTTTTTGAACTTTTGTTACGAGACATAACTTTTAAAACTATTAGAGATATCAACATGAAACTTTTGTAGGTAGCTAGATATAATTGGAATAAAACTGCAATGCTTAAAGAACCTAAGAAAGCCTGGTCTAATTTTGGAGTTATTACCCTAAAAATTTCATTTTTACACTTTGCCCCTTGGACATAACTCTGATATCATCAGGCAACTTTTATAGATGGATAGATCTAATTGAAATAGAAGTGCAGTGCAAAAAAAAAAACATAACTCCGCTTTGCCTAATTTTGGGGTTTTTTTTTTTTTTTTTTTTTTTTTTTTTTTTTTTTTTTTTTTTTTTTTTATTTTTTTTTTTTTGGCCCTTTGTTCATTTTTTTTATAACTTTCCCAGTGGTCCAGAACCTTCTGGGGAGCATCACCCGGGTTCAACCGGGTTCTTGTTAATGTTGGGTTCTGATCTTAGGCTTGTATAACATAGTATTAATGGGAAACGGCAACCCCAAAATAATAAAAGGTTGTGGCTGGTTTTTGCACAAAATTACGTATTCATAATGTAGTTCATAATTTTATTTCTTGACAGCTTTACAATTTCTTTTTCTGAAATTTTCTTATATAAGGTAGTATAAATGAAAATCAAATTTATACTTGTCAAAGAAAAGGTATATTATTAAAAAGGAAAATTTATGTTTGTAGTAGCTTTCCTGAGGCTATGATTTTTCTACTTTGCAAATGTTGGGAAAATTGTTATCTAGCTCGCCCCTTTAGTTCTCGCAAGAATCAATTTTCCCACCGCTTGCTCATTAGCAAAATAAAAAAGCCTCAGAGAGCTACTACAACATAATATTCTGTATTATATATTTTTTATAATTAACAAGTTTGGGCTAATCCTTGAACTTTTTTTTTATTTAATTCAAGTTTGATTTTTTTAAAATATATTTATATGAATGGCATGCCAGTTTGAAAATAGTTTTACTTATGTATATTTGGCAAGCAATTTCACATGTAGCTCTTCGGAAAAAAAAATACACTTGAGAAAAAAAAATTTATAGGCATAAAGTGATACCCGTTCTTCATCATCATTTTTGGGTTTTTATGCTCACCTGAGCTTGCCTCAGGGGTGAGCTTTTAAGGATCGGTAATGTCCGTCGTCCCGTTCCCACAAATTGCTTGTGAACCTCTAGTTGGGGTCGCTTTTTGCCCAAATAATCAAACTTGGTAGGATGCTTATCTAAGTTTGAAAGCATGATTGAGTTCAAAATGAGTCATTCGGATAAAGGCCTAGGGTCACAAGAGCTAAAAAAAAAAAAACCTTGGGAACACTGTAGAGGTCACATTTTTGACCCAATTCATCATTTAAACTTTTTGGTCAGGATGTTTGCCTAGGTGATAGCTCGGATGAGTTCGAACATGGTCATCTCTGATGAAAAAGGTAGGTAACACGTAGGAGCTATTTAAATAGAAACACCCTTTAACACTCTATGGTCCACATTTTTAAACCAATCATCAAATCAAAACTTGGTCAGAATGTTGTCTAGTCAATTTGCTTTTGGATGAGTTTGAACATTGGGTCATCTTCTGATGAAAAAAACTAGGTCACAGGAGCCTAAAAAAAGAAAAACCTTGTGAACACTCTTGTGGTCACATTTTTGACCCAATCATTCATCACACTTTTCAAAGGATGCTTATCTTTGGTTGATAGCCTCGGATGATTCGAACATGGGTCATTTTAGGAAGTAAAACTAGGTCACCGCCTCGGAGCTACTAAATAAAAACCTTGTTAAACACTCTAGCAGTTCACATTTTTGCATCAATCATTCATAAATTGGTCGGATTCTTATCTAGTTGATACTTGGAATGAGTTGAAACATGGTCATCTCGATGAAAAATGTAGGTCACCCGAGCAAAAATAAGAAAAACATTGTTAACAATCTAGCGGCAACATTTTTTGCATTCAATCCATCATCAAACTTGGTCCAGATGTTGTCCTATGTGGGATAAGCTCGGATGAGTACAAAACATGGGTCATCTCGGATGAAAAAAGTAGGTCACCGGAAGCAAAAAATAGAAAAAAACCTTGTTAACACTCTCCGCAGTCACCTTTTTTGCATCAAAGTCATATCAAACTTTTGTCAAGATGTTTTTGTCTAGTTTTGATAGCTCGGAGTTGGAGTTTGAACATGGGTCATCTTGGAGAAAAAGTAGGGTCACCGGGGGTAGAAATAGAAAACCTTGTTAACACTCTTGTGGTCACATTTTTGCATCAATCATCATTCAAACTTGATTAAGATGCTTTGTCTAGGTGATAGCTCGGGATGAGTTCGGAAAACTGGGTCATCTCGGATGAAAAACTAGGTCAAACAGGAAGCAAAAAAAAAAACCTTGTCCTACACCTAGTTTGGTCAACAATTTTGACTCAATTGTTAGCAAACTTGGTCAGGAAACTTGCCTAGGTCATTGCTGGGAAATAAACGGGAACATGGGAATTCTTCGGATGAAAAACTTAGGTCACAAAGGAGATAAAAAAAAAAATAGAAAAAACTTGTTAACACTCTAAGTGGCTACTGTTGTGGATCCAAATATTCTGTTAATTTGGTCTAAAAGTTTGTTTTGATGATTTCTAATCAAGATCCAAACATGGGTCATCTTGGATGAAAAAACTAAAGGTCACACCGCCCAAATATGGAAAAAGCCTTGTTAACTTCTACTGGTTACAAATTTTCGACTCAATTATCATCAAACTTGGTCAGGAATGCTTGTCTAGGAAATTGCTTGGATGAGTTCGAAATCCGCATGTGAACTAGGTCACCGGAGCTTTAAAAAATAGAAAAAATATTTCTTGTTAAACACTCTTGTTTGGCTATGTTTTGGATCCAAGTTTAAATCCCTGGAAAAATTGGTCTGACAGTTTTTTGTTTTGAATGATTTCTAGGTCAAGGGTTTGAATATTGGTCACCTGAGTAAAAAACATAGGTCGCACTGCTCAAATATGGAAATCCTTGTTAACACTGAGTGGTCACATTTTTGACGCACCTGTCGTTGAGACTTTGGTCAGAATGTTTTGTCTAGGTAATTGTTTTGGATGAAGTTTGAAATTAAGTCAGGTGGAAGGCGATCTAGGGCTATCCATGGCCCTCTTTTTTTGTATGGGGTTTTATTTAAGAAATAATTTTTTTCCAGTTATTTACAATGTTTGTATATATTTGGATAAAGTTAAAGGTACAAACTGAATTTTCTTGTTAACACTACAATCCATTGGGTAACAATCTTGAAAATGTTTTCCATTTGATATATTTAATATATATTTTATATATGGAATAACTTATATGGTCTCAAAACATGACTTTGGTAGTTTTTTTTAGCTCGACTTTTTGAAAAAATATGAGAGCTTATTGTAGTACCCCAGCGGTCCTTGCGTTCTGGCGTTGGTTTAAAGTTTATTTTTAAAGTCAAAATATCTCAATTAGTGCTTGGAGATATTCAATTGAAACTTACAATAAGTTAATTTATAGTAAAATGTACCATCAGATTGACAAGTTTTGGAAAACTCCTGCTTACAAATTAAAACGTTCAATGCATTTAGGGTCATAATTTGTACATGTAGGTTACTGACCAAGATCCATAATTTTAATCGAGAATTTAAGGCCTTTTTTTTTCTCCCCTTTTCAATTTAGAAAATTTAATGGTAAAAGTTTTGCTTGTAAGCAGTTTATTCCATAACTACTGGGAAGGGGTTTGGTGCCCTTTTTTGGGAACAATTTTATGCATTCATGATAATAAAGCAGTGATTTAACTTGATTTAAAAATCTTAATCCAAAGCCCTTTGTACCTTTTCGGTTCAGTTTTTTATGTATTCATTTGGTAAGCAAATTTTTTAACCTCAATAAACACCTTTAAAACTTTTTTCGAATAAGTCCGAGCCTTACTGTCCTCAGACAGTTCTTGTGTTTGTAATAATAATAAACTGAACAAAAGTTTTGAAGGAGTTATATTTCACAAGGTATGCAAAAAAAATATCTGTTGGTAGGACAGCACAACTCAAACGTTTGTTAGTGCTTGACAATAGAAAGAACCTTGGGTTATTTAAAATATTTTAAGTTCACCCAAAAGGAAACCCAAAAATTTCTTTAAACCCAAATTTCCTACCAGATATAAGCTTGGAGAGGTTTCCAAGCTAGTATGCTCGCAAAGAAAATGTATAAATTTCAATTTTTTCAAAGCCAGATGCCTATGGAATACGGGAAAATATTTGAACCATAGGAATCTTTAAACAAATGGGTGGCCTATCGGGATCAAGTGTGCAAAAGTTTTCAAATGCCATATTTCAATGGACTTCGGGAAAAATTTGAGGTGATGCCTTCCAATGTTTCAATGATAGGATAATTTACTTATTCTTATCGAAATAATAGAGTAAAAATTACATCTGCCTTTGAAAGAGGAAATGGCATCTGCTTGTAACAAATAGACCACTTACAATCAACAATAATGCGCCCCAGCAGTGCTTTCAGCGCTTTGATTATTAAATGGCTTTTTTAACTCCTTCGCCGCGGGTTTTTTTGTAAAGTCGATAATTCAGTAGTTTTCTTTTATCAGTTTTCAAAATTTTAAAATGATAATCAAATTTTTCTGTTTTAATTTGCTTTTACTTGTAAACTACAAAAAAGCATATTTTTTAAATTTTAGGGTTTTAAAATTTGTTCATGCCTATGTTCCCAAGAATTTTATTTGGTTTTAAACCCCGTCAGGGGCAAGTCTTTTGTTTTTGACAAGAGACTTAAAACTCATTGCTCCAAAAGTGTGTGTATAAGCCTATAGCTTCCTAAACAATCCAACTAAAATAAATTCACAAAAAACAAAGAATTGTAAGTTAATACACGACTGTAGCGCCGATATATGTCCAAACGTCGAAAAATGTCCAAACGACGATAAATGTCCAAACATTGACGATAAATGTCTCAATCGCCGATAAATGTCCAAAACTCCTTTAACGATAAACGTCCAAAAATTAACGAAAAATGTCGCAACAAAATTAGGGGGCTCATAAATGCCAAATCGTTAACGATAAAATGCCTCAATTTTTAATTTGTAATTTATTAGTATTGGATTGCTGTAACAGTCTATCCAACTAACCGTGATTTTACCCTCTGGTTTACCTCCGACGTAAAATTGTATCATACATTATTGTGCTGGCCAGTTGCAGATCCGGATGGGGCGCGGGGGGCATGTGCCTTCTTAACTCACCGCAGCAATACTTTCAGCATGTTTGTGGTTCTTTCA
>NW_026856880.1:0-5849 GCF_026571515.1 Ruditapes philippinarum | reverse complement strand
CAAAGAAACAAATAAAATGAATAGGTTATTTTGATGTTTGTACATTATATATATTTTTATTACTAGATGCATATCCAGCTAGTTGTAACTTTGAGACAAGCCTGTGTGACTGGAGTCAGGATACAACAGATGACTTTGATTGGACAAGAACTGCTGGAAGCACAGTCTCTACTGGTACAGGACCTGTGCGTGACCACACTACAGGACTTAAAACTGGTTAGAGCTATTTCTATTTTCTGTTATGTGATTTTATATCGTTAATTGAAACAGTAATGCTTTGCTGTAAAAATATACTTTTTGTATTAAAGTCTCCCCTATTTCCAAATCAGGACAAGACAGTACACCAACATAACATTAACTCGAAAAGCAATTCAAATTTTACTGTTTCCTTTTTAGCTCGACTATTCGAAGAATATGAGAGCTATTGTAGTCGCCCCGGCGTCGGCGTCAGCGTCCGCGTCGGCGTCTGCGTTGGTTAAAGTTTTTTGTAAAGTCAAATATCTCAATTATTACTTGTGATATTCAATTGAAACTTACAATACTTATTTATAGTAACAAGGTACATCAGATAGACAAGTTGGATAACTCTGCCTACAATATTGACAGAATTATGCCCCTTTTTAACTTAGAAATTTTGGTTAAAGTTTTTTGTAAAGTCAAATATCTCAATTATTGCTTGAGATATTCAATTTAAACTTACAATACTTATTTATAGTAACAATGTACATCAGATTGACAAGTGGGATAACTCTGCCTACAATATTGACAGAATTATGCCCCTTTTTACCTTAGAACTTTTGGTTAAAGTTTTTTGTAAAGTCAAATATCTCAATTATTGCTTGAGATATTCAATTTAAACTTACAATACTTATTTATAGTAACAATGTACATCAGATTGACAAGTGGGATAACTCTGCCTACAATATTGACAGAATTATGCCCCTTTTTAACTTAGAAATTTTGGTTAAAGTTTTTTGTAAAGTCAAATATCTCAATTATTACTTGTGATATTCAATTGAAACTTACAATACTTATTTATAGTAACAAGGTACATCAGATAGACAAGTTGGATAACTCTGCCTACAATATTGACAGAATTATGCCCCTTTTTAACTTAGAAATCTTGGTTAAAGTTTTTTGTAAAGTCAAATATCTCAATTATTGCTTGAGATATTCAATTGAAACTTACAATACTTATTTATAGTAACAAGGTACATCAGATAGACAAGTTGGATAACTCTGCCTACAATATTGACAGAATTATGCCCCTTTTTAACTTAGAAATTTTGGTTAAAGTTTTTTGTAAAGTCAAATATCTCAATTATTGCTTGAGATATTCAATTTAAACTTACAATACTTATTTATAGTAACAATGTACATCAGATTGACAAGTGGGATAACTCTTCCTACAATATTTACAGAATTATGCCCCTTTTTAACTTAGAAATTTTGGTTAAAGTTTTTTGTAAAGTCAAATATCTCAATTATTGCTTGAGATATTCAATTTAAACTTACAATACTTATTTATAGTAACAAGGTACATCAGATTGACAAGTGGGATAACTCTGTCTACAATATTTACAGAATTATGCCCCTTTTTAACTTAGAAATTTTGGTTAAAGTTTTTTGTAAAGTCAAATATCTCAATTATTGCTTGAGATATTCAATTTAAACTTACAATACTTATTTATAGTAACAAGGTACATCAGATTGACAAGTGGGATAACTCTGTCTACAATATTGACATAATTATGCCCCTTTGGAACTTAGAAAGTTTTGTTAAAGTTTTTTTGTAAAGTCAAATATCTCAATTAATGCTTGAGATATTCAATTGAAATTTAAAATACTTTTTTGTTGTAACAATGTACATCAGTGTGCAAAATTGCATAACTCTGTCTGCAATATTTGCAGAATTATTTGCCCCTTTGAAACTTAGTAATTTTGGTTAAAGGTTAAAGGTATTCAAAGATATTTACTTGAAACTTTACACATGCACTTAGGGTCATAATTGGAGGGTCATAATTGTATGTCACTGACCAAGTTCCATAACTCTATCTTGCATTAAGGCTGATTCATATCCCCTTTTCTACTTAGTCTCTTTGTTAATGTTTACATGCAAGTTTTACCTCTTGGTTAATGTTTACATGCAAGTTTTACCTATCTCAATAACTATTAAAGATATTTATTTAAAACTTCACATATGCATTTAGGGTCATAATTGTAGGTCACTGACAAAGATCCATATTCTATCTTGCATTTAGGCTGATTTTTCTCCCCTTTTTCAACTTAGAAATTCATGGTAAAGTTTTGTTTGTAAGCTGTTATCTCAATAACTACTGAAGGGTTTGTGCCTTTTTTGGGACAATTTTATGCATTCATAATAATAAAGCAGTGATTTCTTGATAAAACATCTTAATAACAAGCCTTTGTACCTTGTCTGTCAAATTTATGTATTCATAGGTAATTAGTATTATTATATTCAATAAAACACCCTTGTGACATTACCTTCCGAATAGTCAAGCCAATACTGTATAATTAGACTCTCTCTAAGGCCTATAACATGAATTTATAAAAAAAAATTAGCCCTTTTGTGAACTTAAAAAATTTAACATTATCAAGGCTCTTTTACTATCAAGCACTTAGAATAGTCGAGTGTGCTGTCCTTCCGACAGCTCTTGTTAGATTTTACTCATGTAAGTTACTGGTTATGAACTCTTCATAGATTAATCTTATTACACAAATTCCTTGTTAAATAGTCGGCTTAAAATTGAAAGTTTCTCAATATTCTGAATATAACTGATTCATATCTGTGTGAAAGAAATACTCAAAACTTCTGATTAGTGAAATATTTTAAGATGTATTTCATACACTTTATGCATGTGATAATGTAAATTTAAGGGCATTATTTGTATACGGAATCATCGGCTCCCAGGAAACTAGGGGATAAAGCTAGAATTATCAGTAGAACCTTCCAGCCTACCACTGGTGCTGCACAAACATGTACAGTAAGTTACAGTTTAACATTGTTCTAAAATAAGATATTTTATTTAGCAAGAATATTGTTGATTAATTGTTACAAATGAATCTCCTTTTGTGTATTGAAATTGTCTAGAAATTTTGTTTCCAAGTTGTATTCAGTTTTTATTAACTTGTGTATATAACTAACATTGTTTTCATATTGTACAGAATATTTGTAACTTTGATTTTCATATCCATGACTTGCAATTTTCATGTAATTTTGCTGTTTTAAATTCTTCCGAGGGATCACTGTTTTCCAGATATTTGTACAAATTTATGATTTTCTCCCCATATTTTATTTATTGCAGTAATTGTAAATTCATTACAGGTTGAATGATGATGTATGAAAGGTTGTTTTACATAAATCTCTCCTCTAGCTAGCAGGTTATATTGCACCAGCTACATCCATCCATGGTCGATGGGTTTAGGTCGTTGACTTCAAACCACTTGCCCCTCACCGCTGTTGGTTCGAATCCCAACAGGGACTTTGGATTCCTTCATGTGAGGAAGCTATCCAGCTAGCTTACAGAAAGTCGGTGATTCTACTCAGGTGCCCTTTCGTGCCTGAAATAATGCACGGAAGGGCACCTGAGGTCTTCATCCATGTAGTAATCACTAGTTAACATTGCAAAAAATGTCCTCAAATTACCAGTATTTGATGTAGACTTGACTATGAGCTCAATTTTTGATTTCAGTTCCGAATGTTCTATCACATGTGGGGTAAGAATATAGGTTCATTGAATGTGTACACAAGAAATGCTGTTTTAGCACCACTTAAACAAAAATGGCAGAAGATAGGTCAAGTTGGTGACTTCTATGAACGTGTAGACATCCAAATGTTTGAATCCCAACCATTCCAGGTAAACATCATTGCTCATAAAATGCAAAAATTGTAGTATTGTTCAACTGGTATTCAATAAAAAATTGAATTGTTACCTTTACATTATACAAGTATATGAATTCTCGTCCTGCAGTTCCTCCTTTTTTTGTTTAAAATTGAAGTTACAAGCTAATTATTGTTTCTAGTGTTGGTTATACTTCTATTAGGGGCATATAGGTTAACTTTTGTCCATCCATCTGGCTGACACTCCATCTGTCCATAGACTAACATAATAGTGGAATAAGGGGGCATCGATGACCTATATAAACATATTTCTAATTTTATTACAGTTACAACATGCATTTATGGAAATTCATGTCACTAAAAAAATTCAATCCTGTAAAATGATGTAAATTTTTACTTGTACAGGTTGTTATTGAGGGTGTTATTGGAAATGGTTACCAGAGTGATATTGCTATAGATGATGTTTCTATGACATCAGGATGCAAATACGCAACAGGTTACTCACTTGTATTCTGTACTATAAGTAAACAAACAAAATTCATTTAATATGCGGAATTAGATTTTACTATACCGCTTATCTAAGAAGTTAGCAAAAAGCATTACATTCTTTTACTGTGTAAAACTTGTATGATCATTTTTGTGTCGCCTTGAAAAGGTGACATATAGGGGTTACTTTTGTCGGCGGTGTCGGCGGCGGCGTCTGTGTCGGCGTCGTTGTCGGTGTCGTTGTCGGCGTCGTTGTCGGCGTCCCCTAAAGCTTGTCCGGAGCATAACTCAGTCACTATAAGTCTGAATGACTTCAAACTTGGTATGCATGCTTCTTTCAATAACCCGAAGTGCAGTGCACAAGAACTGGTACTCTGCAGTTCTTATTTTTTGAGTTATTGCCCTTTGTTAATTTTCATACTTTAATTTTGTCCGGGCCATTTCTCTTCAACTAAAAAAAGCTATGGACTTGAAACTTCATAGGATGATAGATCTCATTATTAAGAAGTGCAGTGCACAAAAAACCAGTACTCTGCACTTCCTAATTTTGAGTTATTGCCCTTTGTTAATTTTTATACTTTATTTTTGTCCAGGCAATTTCTCCTAATGTATAAAAGCCATGGACTTGAAACTTCATAGGATGATAGGTCTCATTAAGAAGAAGTGCAGTGCACAAGAACTGGTACTCTGCATTTCTTATTTTTTTGAGTTATTGCCCTTTGTTGATTTTCATACTTTAATTTTGTCCGGGCCATTTCTCCTTAAGTATAAAAGCTATGGACTTGAAACTTCATAGGATGATAGATCTCATTATTAAGAAGTGCAGTGCACAAGAGTCGGTACTCTGCATTTCCTAATTTTTGAGTTATGGCCCTTTGTTAATTTTCATACTTAATTTTTGTCCAGGCCATTTCTCCGAAAGTATAAAAGTTATGGACTTGAAACTTCATAGGATGATAGATCTCATTAAAAAGAAGTGCAGTGCATAAGAACTGATACTCTGCATTTCTTATTTTTGAGTTATTGCCCTTTGTTGATTTTCTTACTTTATTTTTGTCCTGGTCATTTCGCCTCAAGTATGAAAGCTATGGACTTGAAGCATCATAGAATGATAGATCTTATTGATAAGAAGTGCAGTGTATAGAAACTGCTGCGCTGCACTTATTATTTTTTTAGTTATTGCCCTTTGTTATTTTTTATATTTCATTTTTGTCCTGGCCATTTCCCCTAAACTACATTGTTCACAAGGCGACACATCCGACTCGCGGAGTTCTAGTTTCATATCTGAGTTTGTAATAAAGTATTGTTTTGCCACATGATGCAACTGCATAATATCGAGGTAGTATATATTAATGTATAAAGAAAAATTAATTTTTTCTGATTATTCAATGCCCATATTTCAATTGTACTATCTATTTCAGCTCCTTTACCAACTGGTACCCCAGGTCCACCAACCTCCCCAAGCCCATGCCCATCAAGTTTTGCATGCAAGATTGGAGGA
>NW_026856879.1:0-35977 GCF_026571515.1 Ruditapes philippinarum | reverse complement strand
GTCTTTTGCTTTAAATGACATCTGCTCATAAACCACTAAGCCAATTTCATCCAAACTTCACAGGAATGTTCCTTTGGTGGTCACCTTTAAAAATTGTTCAAAGAATTTAATTCCATGCAGAACTCTGGTTGCCATGGCAACCAAAAGAAAAAACTTTAAATATCTTCTTTTAAAGAACCCAAAGAGCTAGAGCTAAGATATTTAGCATGAAACATCTTCTAATGAATGTCTACCAAGTTTGTTCAAATAAAAGCTCTGGGGTCAAAATTGGCCCCGCCCCGGGGGGTCATTGATTTTCCCTATATGCATAATTATAGTAAAAACTTAAAAAATCTTCTTTTAAAGAACTCAAAGAGCTAGAGCTAAGATATTTAGCATGAAACATGTTCTAATGGGTGTCTACCAAGTATGTTCAAATAAAAGCCCTGGGGTCAAAACTGGCCCCGCCCGGGGGGGTCATTGATTTTCCTTATATGTGTATAGCAAAAACTTAACAATTTTCTTTGGAAAAACCCAAATAGCTAGAGTTTAGATATTAAGCATGAAACATCTTTAAGTAAATATCTACAAAGTTTGTAAAAATAAACGCCCGGGGGTCAAAACTGGCCCTGCCCCAGGGTTGACATTGTTTTTAACTATATGTGTAAACTTTAAAAATCTTCTTTTAAAAATGCCAATGAGCTAGAACTTAGATGTTTAGCATGAAACATCTTGTTATGGGTGTCTACCAAGTCTGTTCAAATAAACAAATAAAAGCCCTTGGGTAAAAATTGGCCCGGGGGTGGGGGGCCTATATACAGGTGAGCGACCTCAGGGCCATCATGGCCCTCTTGTTATATGACTGATACACAGTTTATTTGACCCCCCCCCCAATGTGATTTTTATGCTCCCCGAAAAATTTCGGGGGAGCATATAGTCATCGGGTTGTTAGTCCGTCCGTCCCGAATTCGTGTCCTACCCATAACTTTGTTATTTGAAGTCGGATTTTAAAACTATTTCACAGAAATGATCACCATATTGAGACGACGTGTCGCGCGCAACATTTGGCTTGCTACCTTGAAGGTCAAGGTCACTGCATGACCTTGCAGCAAAATCGTGTCCGGTCCATAACTTCATTATTTGGAGTCCGATTTTAAAAATATTTCAGAGAAATGATCACTGTATTGAGACGACGTGTTGCGCACAACATTTGGGTCAATACCTTTTTGCTCAAGGTCACAGCATGACCTTGCAGCAAAATCGTGTCCGGTCCATAACTTTGTTATTTGAAGTCGGAATTTAAAAGTATTTCACAGAAATGATCACCATATTGAGACGACGTGTCGTGCGCAACATTCGGGTCGCTGCCTTGAAGGTCAAGGTCACAGCATGACCTTGCAGCAAAATCATGTCCGGTCCATAACTTCATTATTTGAAGTTGGATTTTAAAACTATTTCACAGATAGATCACCATATTGAGACGACTTGTCTCGTGCAACATTTGCTTCGCTACCTTGAAGGTCAAGGTCACAGCATGACCTTGCAGCAAAATCCTGTCCGGTCCATAACTTCGTTTTTTTGAAGTCGGATTTTAAAACTATTTCACAGAAATGATCACCATATTCAGAAGACGTGTCTCAAGCAACATTTGGCTTGCTACCTTGAAGGTCAAGGTCACAGCATGACCTTGCAGCAAAATCGTGTCCCGACCATTTCTTCGTTATTTGAAGTCGGATTTTACAACTATTTCACAAAAATGATCGCCATATTGAGACAATGTGTAGTGCACAACATTTGGGTTGTTTTTACACTTTGAATATTGTCTGTGACATAACTCTGACGCAACAAGAGGTATACCCTCCTGTGTCCAAAACCTATTCGGGGAGCATCACACGGTTCAACCGGCTCTTTTTTTTCTATTACTCAAATAAAATTTTCATTTTGACGCATGTTACTCACGTCAGCAGATATCTTGTTTTTAATTATAAATATCTCAATGTTTATAATGTAATAATAATGTAATAATAATTAATGAAATTAATATTAGCAGTATGTTCTTTAGTTAAGTTCTAAACTGTCATGCCCACAGAATTATTATTAGGTGTACTGTGATGCCTATTGTTGTAACCCTTAAGCTTGACATACATGTCATGACTATGTGGTCTGTCTCTCTCAACCGCAGTAGTGTTGTCATCGAATGTTTTAGATACAGTTAACTCCACTTGTAACGCTATTGCTTATTTCCATATACCGCTTATAACAACGCTTTTGTCGCAGTCCCTACTCTTGTTTTCAGACTGTTTGCCGCTCAGATATAATGCTATATGGATATAACAATGATATTATAAGAATCTTACACCGGCTGCCGGTACAGGCCGGAATATCTAGCTTGAGGGTAACTGTTTATGGCGATAACAACACTCTGTGACGACAGCCTTTGTTTGATTTTTTTTCTTGCATATTACAAATTAAGGATATTGCGAAACGAAGTTATGAAACTAATATTTTCCTTTAGCACTTTTTTCTTATAGTAGCATATAAATTTGTAACTTCATTCATAGTGGCGCAATAACGTCATCCAAAGAAAGCAATTCATTCATAAAAGGCGCGTGGGAATGACATCATTTTAAACAAGCGACTTGTCTTAAATGGGAGGGGGGTGTAAGATAGAGTTTTCTGGCACCGGTCGAAATGGTAGATAATCCTGTCTGATATGCAAGAAAAATTTGTCGGTCCCCTGAATATCATTTTAAGTTGAGTTAACTGTATTTGTTTGTTTTATTAGCAAATGAGTTTAAATCTGTTACCATTTTTCTATCATTATTACTTACACATGTGTTGTTTTTATCCATTTATGTTATACTGTTACATTGTTAAATCATTCTTTGATTTTATGTTTCTGTTGCTAGGTTACAAAGTGTGAATTGAAGGTTCTTGCAATACTTGTTATTAAGTAAAAGAAAAAAACATTTAGGAGAAATAACTAAATGTATTGAATTTCTAGATATAGCAGTTAATACATTATCAACTCCTGCTTTGACATAATGAAAAGGGACTTGAAGCAACTGGAGATATGCACTACATTATGTTTTCATCAGGGCAGTTCATTTTGTCATATTGTTACAGATTTTGAAGTGAGGCAAATAATTCTAAAATTATTCTTGCTAAGTAACATCCCTTTTTAATTGTCCCCCTCCTTTTCGAAGAAAAAAGGGGGATATAGTAATAGGCTCCGTCCGTCTGTCTGTCCGTCACACTTTCGTGTCCGGTCCATAACTTTGTCATTTATAAAAGGAATCTGAAATAACTTGGCACAAATGTTTGTTATAATAAGACAATGTGTCATGCGCAACAACCAGACCCCTACCTCCAAGGTCAACATTGTCTATTTGAGAGTATATGTGGTTTCCGGTCCATAACTTTCTTATCTTTGAAGGGATTTTGTCAAGAAATTCTTCGGGATTTTAAAATAACTAGGCACAAATAGTCACAATAAGAAGACAATGTGTCAAGTACAACACCTGCACCCCTACCTCCAAGGTCAATGTTACACTTAGAGGTCAAAGGTTAACAGTCTGTTATATGGTTTATTTTGTGTCCTGTCCATAACTTCTTTATAGATCAAGGGATTTTGAAATACTTGGCACAAATAGTCACAATGATAAGATGATATGTCACACATGTGTCCCTACCTCCAAGGTCAAGGTCACACTTAGAGGTCAAAGATTTACATAGTCTGTTATAGGGTATATTTTGTGTCCGATCTATAACTTCTTCATAGTTCAAGGGATTTTGAAAATACTTGGCACAAATAGTTACAATAATTAGAGGATATGTCATGCATAACACCTGAACCCCTACCTTCAAAGGTCAAGGTCACAATTAGAGGTCAAAGCTTTACATGATAAATTTTAAATTCCATGTTTCATTTTATTTCTTTGATAAATTTATTGTTGCATTTGCAGATCTAGCATTGATCATAAGTTTGAACTGAAAGTACCGAGATCCATACCTCAATCTTTTGAAATAGCACAATTTGATGCTTCCTATAAAAATCCCCAGAGGTGGGGGACGTTGGTAACTCTGTTACAAATTCTTGTTTTTTTTATTCTTGCTCTGTTTTGTTAAGATTCATTTTCAGTGATTCAGTTTAGATCAAAATATAACACTATTTCAGAAGGGGAGATAATCATAAGATCCATTAATGGCAGATAATCTTATAATTATGTTCCTGTTTTGTTTAGCAGCATGATGTTTGTTGGAAGGTCTGTCCTACATTTTTTTCGATCAATAACTTGAGAACCCATGACCTGTATTAATTTTGGGGTTGCAGGGTCAAATTTCAAGGTCACATTGACCTTGTATTACAAACATTTTTTTGACAAATAACTGGTCAACCAATTGACCATTGACCCTCAAACTTCAAAGGAGCATAGGTCTGGGGCAAAAGATGACCCCTTTGATTATAGGGTCAAGGGCTCAAAGGTCAGTCACTGATTTTTAATGCCAAAACGGTTTCCGACCAGTAATTCAACAACCCATTGGTCCTTGCCCCTCAAATTTTAAAGGGCTGTAGATGACCTTTATTAATTTTGGGTCAAGGGGTCAAAGGTCAAGGTCACAATCACCTTATCTCCTGTAATATGTCAAGTATTTGTTTCTGATACAGGCATTCAATTCAAACTTGAAATATGTGTTGACTTACAAAGGCAGGTAAGTCTGTGAAGCAATTTTGTAGTCTTATGCCCCCATTTTTTCTAACTTTAATATTACTATACAGCAGACATGTTTTGTGTATAATAACAGCAATAATGTACAATTTAAACACTCTACCAATCGGTAAATGGCTGTCAGTCGATGCCAACATATAACCGCTAATAAAGACAGTGGATGCTTGTCCCATTTTTTTTATCTTTCAGACTTTAGTCGTTGTATCTTTTGTATACATAACATTTATTTTACTAAATTTTTATTTGATTTTAGATGATTAATGTGTTATACTTTCTTTTAGTATTTAGATTTATATAAATGATGATATAAAAAGAATTATACATGAACATTATTGTTTATTTACATGTTTATTATGGTACATTTCTTGTTGTAAGTTAACTCTTTACTGCTTGTCAGGTGAATTATCACTATATTAAAATGTGTTCATGGTCAATGTTTTTGTTTTGTTATATCATCATGCAGCTCCCCAGCCAGCTAATGCTGCTAGATCAAAGGAGATAACTTCATATGCAAGTTATGACCATACTAGAACTTCTCGTGGTTCAAGTGTACCAATACATGGGACAAACCAAATTCCTGAAAGAAGTAGCTCAGTTTCTCCTGTTGTAAAGATAGAGGTGGATGAAGATATGTCTCCTGATGTCTATTCTCAAAGTGACGGTGAAGTAAATGGTGATAACAAGAATAGCTATCATAAGTCAGAGACTCTTCAAGACAACAAATTGGTTACAACAAAGGCACCTCCAGGTAAACTTGAATCAAGATATCCAGCCTTGTTTAGCCATTTACAGCAAGCTAAGCAGGCAAATGTAGACAGTCAGGACCAGCCAGACTCTCTAGTGAATAGACTCCCATTTATATCATTCCAGGAATTATTCTCTCCAACTCCGACTGGAAATCCTGCAACAGGACTTAGTGAAGCAACCACCAGGCAACTTCTTGCTCAGGCTAGAATAAATCCTTACCCATTTAAAGAAAAACACAAAATGCCGAGGAAAGTTTGGAATTGGAAAAAGCGACAAGTGAGACCTAAAGATGCACATGGTAATGTAATGTCGCCAATTCCTTTTCATTTGAAAAGTCATTCTTCCAGTAAAAAGACGTTTTCTAAGAGGGGTGCACGATCAGAGCAGGAAACAGACAGTGATTGGCAGCCTGAAGGAGAAAATGAAGATGTAGACTCTGATAATAATGACAATATTCCAATCCCTGTAGAAACTGTATGTTCCCCAGGGAGGAGAACTCGTCTGTCATGTGGTGAAAAACCAAGAATCAATTTTGCTGAGCTTGATAATTCAGACATTGAAATGGATGAGGAAGATATGATTCCAGTTTCTACCAGGAAAGTATTGACTGAAAACCCAGGGGAGAGAACTTCAGTATTTCCTGGAGGTAGTAGTGAACAGTTACTGGCTGCATTTAGTGCCAGAAGTGAACAGTTAAATAGTGCAAGTAACTCAGCAACGGAACAGTTTAAGTGTTCTCTTTGTGGTTTAGAGTTTAATCAGGAATATAGATGGCATTATCATCTGATAAAAGTTCATGGTATCACTGCGGATAAGGTCAAATTATTTAGGTGATACAGTGTTATGACAGAAAATTTGTAATGAAGATGAATGATAGTATGCATACTTTAGTGTGGTATATCCTGGCAAGTTGAAACAAAGTGTTTGTTATATTTGTACATCTTATATATACGTGTATATCTCATCTGGGACATACATAATGGGATAAGCAACTGGAGATTAGAGTCACATTAAATTTTTAGTTCAACAATTGTGCACAAGCTGTTATCATTATGAATAGGTATCTTTTTTGTCAATGAAAACAGTATTAATAAGAGAAATATAAGAAGATTTCAACAAGCCATTGTCTTAACATGATGTTGTGAAAATATATAAGGTGAACACTAAGTATATTGATCACAGGCTGTCAATTGGACCCCAGAATAAGACATTCTTACTTTGTTGTTAGTTGCTTGTGCCATTAGAGTATTTTGTAGAATATATCTGTGTATTTGAATTTGAAATGTAAAATCACTTTTAACTATTTCGTATCCTCCTGAAAATTTAGATTTATTGAGATCACTGATATACACATTTTAAATCAAGTTATTGCTCTACACACATTCATTATAATTATTATAAATTCTGTTCTTCCATTCTTATAATAAGCATGTATTTCTATGTCTCAGCAATTGAAGGATATCAGAATATTTTTTTTATTTATTTATTTTTTTTAATTTTTTTTTTTTAAGAAACTTTGAAACATTTTAAAGGAAACCTTGTTATTCAGTGACATTTTAATTATTTTCCTTGTAAATTATTGTCTCTGGGGGGTTTCAGTGACAAGAGAAGGGTGTGGTAAAATTTGCCTGTTATTAACATGTATTGAAAGACAGAGAAAGACTAAGGTTTATTTTTTTATTGTCTAATAGAGGGGACAAATTAGTCATTTAGTTGTACCTTGTATGTCATTATTTGACTTTAGTAAAAATATATTTTTTGTCTGATTTACCTTGAAAGAAAAATTGGAACTGTAATTTAAAACACATCTTATAGAGGTTTAAGTTAAAGCAGCATTCAGCTTTTATATTGTGTTGGACAACCAATTATGTATTTCAGTAATATTACTTTGGAAAAGTGCATCATATCACTGCTAAGTCATCTTAAAACATCACCCTGAGAGCTATTTATAAGGCATTAGTGATGTTTGTTTCTAAAAATAGGAGATTAGGAAACAAATTGTTGACTAGATACGAGGTATGGAGGATTCTTTATTGTTTATGTATTTTATTAACAACAAATTAAATTTTATACCTTAAATCTTTCGATTTGACAATTATGAAATGATTTATCTTAAAACTTTAGAAAATCTGATGGCCACTTGGAATTGAGTTACAACTTGTCTGCTTTTGAGTAATTATAATTTACTTTGCATTATAACTTAATAACCCAAATTTAAATGAAAAATCAAGGTTTTTCAAGGTCATAAAGGTAGTTCACTGACAAAGGTCTATAACTGTGACCCTGACAATAAATGAATTATAGGGCTATAAATTTATATCTCCACTAAAACTGAATTTATTCATTTGAAACTTCACACATGTCTATAGTGGTAATGATAGTAATTGTGACTGTCACTGATCTAGACCGATATTCTATAATGGATTTTGACTTAATTAAACCCGGTAGAAATCTAATAACAATTTTTGGTTAAGGTGTAAGATAATGTGTATCTTGGCAAGGTCTAGTTAAGTTATTCACTTAAAACTTCACAGACCTGGGGTTATGTTTGTAGGTCATGTACAAAGACACAACAGGCTACATGTAACATGACATTTCACTGTATTATTCCCCTTATGTTACTCATAGGATCCATGTTGCTATTGTCGTTATAGGGAATACAGAGAATTGTTGATGGCATTATCTTACTATCCATTGTTGTTTTATTGTTCTTCAAATTTTTGAATCTGAAGTATATTTTCAATTTTACGGTACTACATACTTGAGTTCACTATAAATTTTATAGTAAATTTGCACAATATAAATCAAATTAGGAGCTGAATATTAAAAGGTAATTTCTTCTATTTATCCTTCAGTATGTCTGTCTCAGTATAAGTTTCTCATATCACCTGAATATCACTATATTAAAGTGTATAAAACTATATATCTGTCACAAAAATTATTGTTTGGATTTTTAAAAAGAATACTTACAAAATGCTTGAATGAAATGAAAATGGCAATAAATTGCCTTAAAGCGAGTGGCGCATGCACAAATTCATTGCTAATCGGATAAAACCCTACTTGATATAACAAAACAAAATTTTGTTCTGGAGCATTTTATTCTGTTTACGTACATTTAAATTCATGTGTGTTGAATAACAGAGACATTTTATGTTTAACTTACTACTTTTTCGAGAATCAACCATATAATAATGGAACAAATATAATTATACTGTTGATAAATTTTATTAAAATACTTTGTAAGATACAGATTTATAAGTAAATTAAGTAATATGTTAAATGTTTGTGTGTTGATACCCTCAACAGACAAACTCTCTTTCCAGTTTAGTTTTTAGGTTGATCATGTATAAAGTCTGTGACCTTGAAAATACATGCTACTTTTTGACATATTAAGGACATGATTTTAAGATTTTGTCAAAGCAATTAGTCATTTTGTTTATGATGTTAAATGCAATATTAGTATTCTACAAGTCCCTGTGTATTATATTATGTATACTATTTCCTGGACACTACAGGGTTAATTTTGTACATTTTACTGTATATAACTCATTGTATAGAATAACTTTAGTAAATTTGTTATCTGTTGTACATGTTAAATTGTATTGATGTTTTTATTATTTAAGTATCACAGATTGTATGATACAGTTTTATTGTTTTGATTTCATTCTTCTCTTATACAGTTGTATAAATGTGTGTACAGGTTCCAGAAGTTGTAAATATTGATTTCTTATGTTTAAACAGTATTTTATTCATAAACTAATACACATGTACATTTCAAACAACATGAAGTACACAAATCTTAAATTTACTTGTTTTTATTTCTTATTCATTTTAGAAATGGATATAGAACCATGTATGAACTTCTTATATTATTTCATCAATTTTTCTTATGTTAATGTTTTATTGACAGATGAGCTTAGTAAGGAGATGTTTAGTAAGGTCACATTTACTTCTACTTATAAGTCTGAGTCACATCTACTTGTATTTAGCTCATCTGGGTCCTTAGTACGTATAGGTGAGCATTTTATGATGGCATGCTGTCTTTTAGTATATTGTTAGTTTAACTTCTCCTTTACCAAATAGTAGATTTTTTTACCAAACTTCACCAAAATGTGGTACCTCAATACTTACAACAACTGCTAAGAAAAGTATCAGGAATAAAACCAGACTTACAAATAAGTTGGTCTCCTTCGAAAATTACCATGCACAGGGCCTGAATGTTTTGGTAGAAATGTATTTGTTTTAATCTTCACTGAAACATCAGTTTGGGGAGTGCGTGTCTGGGTGGTTAAGGTTGTTGACTTCAAACAATTTTCAACTCTGCTGTTGGTTTGAATCCTGACTGAGACGGATTTTTTCATATAAGGAATCTATGTAGCTTATAGAACATTGGTGGTTTTACTCAGGTGCCTGTTCGTGCCTGAAATATTGTGCGGAATGGAAATAGAGAATAATAGGTTGGTGCCGTGGATGGAGAAAATTTATCTGGCGAGGCGGAGGAATTTATTGGGTGAGCCGAAGGCGAACCCAATAATTTCCGGAGCAGAGCCAGATAAACTTTCTCTATCAACGGCACCAATCTATTATTCTATTTATCCTGTCACTGTTTTTTTTTTAAAGAATTTTATTAGGCAAACTACCTTTAATCACAATATCGGAAATGTTTCTATGTAAACAAAGAAGGCCCGAAGCGTGCATTATTGTACAACATTGCACTCGCCGTTCTTATTATCTCCCTGTGTATTTTCACATTGAGGGCGCCATTTTGTTTGAAAAATGTGATAAATAAAAACATTTTTTTGTCGAATTTTGTTGTGAAAAGTATCTAGAATGAAAGAAAATGGTCTAACTAAGAAAATGAATCCGAACACCAATATCTTTCATTCAGTCGTTAACGCTGTACAGACGTTTAAAGTATTGTTTACGTGACGTCACAATATAGCGCCAAACAGCACGTGCAAAACAATCAAATCAAGTACGCTGTTTTAATGTCGCAAACGAGTTAAGTTTTACATTTATTTCACTTTTAATAATTTTTATTTCGCTTGAAAAAATATAGAGTGAAATAAAATAAACAAAGTTTTATCAACGTTTTCAAAATTTAACCACCAAACATAAAGTCCAACATTATTATAATAATTATATCTTTTCTTGAAAAATAGTCCAGCAAACAGGTGCCCATTCATGCATACCACGTGATCAAGTGCCGTAGATCAGTAAAAATATACGGCACCTTGTTATCGGGCCGAAATTGATACAAGTGACAGGATAAAATGAGGTCTTCCTCCACAAGTTAAGCTAGAAAGTCTCAATATGACCTATACTTTGTTTTTGCAACATAAAATCCCAAACAATGAAAAAAGGGAAACTACCATCATACCATACATAAAGCTTGGTATGCTTTAAGCATTGTCTTGTGTTATGTAAGTTACAGCCCTGAATATAAAATAACCTATATCTAGTGATTATTTAGCTTACATAGACTTATAGATCAGTTTTATAAATCTCCTTGTGTGACACAATAGAGACATTTGATATGTATCATTGCCTAGTGAACCCCTAATATAGTTAAATCAATCATAGGGTTTCCCCAATGTGACACAATGATCTATGTCTGCATTGAAAAAAATTACTAGCACCGGTGTAAATGGTAGATAATCCTGTCTGATATGCAAGAAAAATTTGGCGGTCCCCTGAATATCATTTTAAGTGGAGTTGACTGTATTTGTTTGTTTTAGTAGCAAATAAGTTTAAATCTGTTACCATTTTTCTATCATTATTACTTACACAGTCATGTGTTGTTTTTATCCATTTATGTTATACTGTTACATTGTTATTTTATGTTTCTGTTGCTAGGTTACAAAGTGTGAATTGAAGGTTCTTGCAATACTTGTTATTAAGTAAAAAAAAAACCCAGACATTTAGGAGAAATAACTAAATGTATTGAATTTCTAGATATAGCAGTTAATACATTATCAACTCATGCTTTGACATAATGAAAAGGGACTTGAAGCAACTGAAGATATGTACTACATTATGTTTTCATCAGAGCTGTTCATTTTGTCATATTGTTACAGATTTTGAAGTGAAACCATTTCAAAAGGGCAGATAATCCTAAAATTATTCTTGCTAAGTAACATCCCTTTTTAAAATTTTTTTATAATCTTGCTCTGTTTTGTTTAGATTCATTTTCGCATCAGTGATTCAGTTTATATTAGAAGGGGAGATAATCATAAGAGCCATTAAGGGCAGATAATCTTGTGATCATGTTCCTGTTTTGTTTAGCAGCATGATGTTTGTTGGAAGGTCTGTCCTACATTGTTTTCCATCAATAACTTGAGAACCCATGACCCATATTATTTTTGGGGTTGCAGGGTCAAATTTCAAGGTCACATTGACCTTTCACGTCAAACAGTTTTTTGACAAATAACTGGTCAACCAACTGACCCTTGACCCTCAAACTTCAAAAGAGCATAGGTCTTGGGCTAAAGATGACCCCTTTGATTATAGGGTCAAGGGCTGAAATGTCAGTCACTGATTTTTAATGCCAAAACGGTTTCCGACCAGTAATTCAACAACCCATTGGTCCTTGCCCCTGAAATTTTAAAGGGCCGTAGATGACCTCTATAACTTGGTCAAAGGTCAAGGTCACATTTACCTAATCTCATGTAATATGTCAAGTATTTGTTTCTGATACAGGCATTCAATTTAAACTTGAAATATTTGTTGACGTTCAAGAGCAGGTAAGCCTGCCAAGCAATTTTGTAGACTTATGCCCCATTGTTGCCAACTTTTATATTACTATACAGCAGACATGTTTTGTGTATAATAACAGCAATAATATACAATTTAAACACTCTACCAATCGGTAAATGGCTGTCAGTCGATGCCAACATCAGACCGATTATAAAGACAGTCGTCACTTGTCCCATTATTTTATCTTTCAGACTTTAGTCGCTGTATCTTTTGTATACATAACATTTATTTTACTAAATTTTTATTTGATTTCAGATGATTAATGAGTTATACTTTCTTTTAGTATTTAGATTTATATGAATGATGATATAAAAAGAATTATACATGAACATTATTGTTTATTTACATGTTGATTATGGTACATTTCTTGTTTAACTCTTTACTTCTTGTCAGGAGAATTATTACTATATTAAAATGTGTTCATGGTCAATGTTTTTGTTTTGTTATTTCATCCCAAATTCTATATAGGCAGGTTGTAATAAATATTTATAAGTCTGTCAGTACAACACTTGCATATACACATCAATTCTGTTTATTATTTGTTTATAAGATCAAAAGGTCAAAGCAAAAATAACTAATCTTTATCAGAAAACTTTGATGACATATTTCAGTCCATGCATAATAACAATTTGTCAACACTTATTGTAAGAGGGAAAGTATTGCTGACTAACATCAAAATTAAAGGTCTTCTAATGATTAGAAAAAAGCTCATATCTCTTGAACTAATGGATACATAATCCAGCAAACTTTGTTAATAGCACTTAAGAAAATGTAGCTGTCTCCTAAAAATACTTTCTGTCAAGAGTTAATGGATGGGTCATTACGGCACTTTTAGGCCAGAAGACTTGGTTTAGTAATTCCCTTCCACAGAGCATGAAGGTGATTATAGGAATGGCCTCTGTCAGTCATTCCGTCCGTAAAACTTGTGTGTCCGCTCCATAACGTTCAAACCGCTGAAAAGTTTTTTGAAATAACTTGGCACAAGTGATTACCATTATGGGACGATATGCAGAGTACAATAATTATATTGCTACCCCCAATTTTCGTGTCTGCTCCATAACTTAAAACCGCTTACACTTTTTGAAATAACTTGGCACAAGTGATCACCATCATGAGTCGAAGTGCAGAGCGCAATAATTGGGTTGCTACCGTCAAGGTCACACTCAAATGTTAACGTGTCTGCATTTCGTGTCCGCTCCATAATTTTTGAAAAAAATTTGAAACACCTTGTCAGGAATGATCACCATTATGACCAAACTCCTCACAGTGATTACCTCCCTTGGCAGAATTGTAATCACTGCCTTCAAAGACGTCACATGATGATGAAAGTCACATGACGTAACGTCGAAATTCAAATGTAAATATCGACCGTTACATAGAAAATCTAACGTCATTTTTCTCTTTCTGTTTTATTTTTAACTTTTAGTGTCTACGATCGATATAGTTTATCAAAAAATTATCAAAAGTATACGAAATAACGAAAAATAAATTCAAAACCTAAAAAAATTAAAATAACAAAATATTGTCTCGGTAGAAAATATTCTCACATTTTTTAAAATTATTTCTAAATATTCATATTATTTATTTATTTATTCATAAACATTGTTTAATCAATGAGAAAAAACTTAACTGATAGATAAAAGCAGTAATAAAACAATTTTTGAAAAAATATAGTATATCAGAAATTCTGATATATTGGGACCTTGGTGGCAGAGATCTACGCGAAGAATTAAGGGGAGATCACTGTGTGGAGATTGCATTATGACATGATGTGCAGAACCCAACAATCACGTTGCTACCTCCAACGTCAAAGTACAATGTTCTCCATAACTTTTTGATTTTACGGGACATTTTAAATACCTTGGCACAAATAAGTTCTATCTTGAGACTATATGTTTATAATAAACATGGCACAACATCAAGTTCATGGTATGTTAAAGGTCAATATCTGCTGCGGAAGGGGATTTAGCTGTTCTCAGACTGCCTTGCACAGAATTTATTTTAGTGTAATTGTGTAGACGGCTATAAGCTAATATCTGTTCCTGGAATCAACCAGTACTGAGCGATGAGTGTAAAGTTTCTTGCTCAAGGAAATAACGACTTGCCCCTGACGGGGTTTGAACTAGCGATCATTAGATTATTACTTCGATGCGTTAACCACTCGGCCATGTCGCCACTAGATGGAGACCTGTTTATGTCTATTACAGGTAGTTAAAAAAACATGTCTGGTTTTATCAAGTTTATACAATAGAATTGAATAAATCTGGCAGGTCCCTTCTGGTATCTTTTGCTTACTCGGGGGCACTAGTTTAGATAAAACTCATATAAATCTTCTTCAATAAAATAGGTATTTGGCCTGCATAATTGCCTACTTTTCTTGCAGTGGTTGCAAGGGCTATTATTTATTTTGAAATCAGCTGGTTTCATGATTTTTTTTGTCTATGGTTAATTGGTCTTTAACATTTAAGAATGTTTACTATAAAGTCTAATGAAATGGATTCTATGCAACTTCCATGTATGGTCTTTAATCAGTTTGTGCAAGTCCAAGATATTGAAATACATGCGTTTAAGTGATAACTACATAATCCAACGGTAGTGTAAATCAATACTTTTGAAGGACCTAACTTACAAAACAAACTTTACACACCGCTGCCACAGTTGAATTAAGTTTTTATTTTTTTCATTTTAAGGTACATATGTATTAACAAAACATTGATCAAAACTGATACATTAAGGTCATAGAGGCATTGAATCTTATCTTAACGTTGATTCAGAAATCATGTGTTGTGATTAAAAGCCATTCATTTGGGCATGAGGTGATTGGGTGCAAACTAATTTAGAAACTATCACTATACTGTTTTCTGAAGAAAATGAAATATTTCATGAGTCTGTATGATAATTTGTGACTTGGATATTTGCATTTATAAAAAGTATATATAAGTCCTGTGATCAGCAGAAAATTTCAATGAAAAGGGGGTTAATCATGTTTGAAGTCATTTTTGCCAAACATTTGGTTGGCTACCCCAATCAATGTGAGTGTCTAACTATGAACTAATATCAGGCTAGTTAACCTGAGTGACACTCTGAGAGGTCCGTTTATTTAAGTTATCTCTCCTTTTTATAGAATTTTAATGACGTCTTACAAATAATAGGTTTTATATTACATTACAGATTGTATGTAGTTAGTTATCCAGGAAAATCAGTTTTCGGATCGACCGCCATTTTTATTTAAATCGTCGTTTAAACACGACGAATAAACAAAAACAGTGAAAACTTAAAAAAAAAACCCTAAATATAAGATAAATAACAAAAAAAAAGAAAAAAGAAAAGAAAAACGATTATCGGAATCCGGCCTATAGTACTACCAATAAATCTAAGGGATAAGCTGTAAACTGAGCCTGCAATTTCATGAAAATGAATTTCACAATGCACATACTTTTTTAAATAAAGTTATTAAATGCAAATATAACAATATATTTGTTTCCTTGATTTTAAAGTATCAAAATGAAACTAATTAAAACAACATGACATTCACTGCTAATGATAACAGCTCCTACCATTTGCAAAAAAAAAAACAACAACAAAAAACCAAAAAACAAAAACGAAGCATTCCATAAAAGACGACGCTGGTAACGGCATCGCCAAAAAAGAGGACGCCGCTCACCGGCGTCGCCTATAACGTCAGCGAAGTTAACAAGAGCAACATTTTTATGCTTAAGATGATCTCTATTTCATATTCTAATCTATTTCTGAGACACAAACTGCAAACAAAAATGCCCTTTTCATTTATGACAAACAAAAATGTTCCCCTACATTATTTTACAGCATCATTTCTAGTATCCCTGTACCATAATATTAACTTTATATTAAATGTTGGAGTTACTCTTCCAACAAATAAATATGATAACGTTTTAATGCGCTGTGTGTAACAGTTTTGGCGCACAATGTTTTTTATACCATAACTGGGACACATTACATAGTAACATTTTTAGTCCCAGACCATAACAGCATTGAAACAATATGTTCTTATATTAAAGGCCAAAGCAGTTGCTTTTTATTCAGTTAACATATTGAGAATAGAATGGAATAGTAAACAATAAGAGAATAATCCACTTATTTAACACGTTTTGCATATGATATATGACACAAATGGTAAACATGAAGTTGATTTCTTGCCAGATATCGTCCCCATACAAAAGAAAGCTTGCTTCTCCATTTCCGCCCCTTGTGACAAGCCTTTTTCAAAAACCTCTAGGAGCACGTGATACGTACAAATAAACATTTTCACTACACAAAGGTGCAAAGCACTCCGTTGATATTATCAGGATTTATTTTGATATATCGATTTAAAATTTTAAGAATTATAAGATATTTCATTTCCTGTTGAAATTTATTGACGGCAACATGCACTGAATTCTAGGGCAAGGGCGAAACTGAAAGTCGCAAGGAATATTGAGATACATTGTCATTCATCAATTAAGACTTTTCACCCTAAAGTAGACATATCATCGAAGTAGACTACATTATATAGATAGTATGATATACCACAATATAACACTTGTTACTATTTATTTCCTTCTAGATTCGTACATCAGTGATTCTGTGCCAATGATAGAATAAATATAATCCTAATTTCTGGTAAAATCAATATCACTGTCATCAGGAAAATTTCATTGTGTGTAATATCAGTAGTGAAAATTAATGTTGTACAGCTTGTTTACCTATTCAGTATATGATTTTTACATGAAATTTACAGTTTAATATTACATAACTTGTTTTTCAAATAGACTGCGCGTTTGTAGGATCGTTCGTGATGTTTACGTTTATTATACATGCAGTAATTAATACAAATTTTGACAGGTTATATGAAACTTTATAAACGGTTGTTTGTAAATATAGCCCGAGCCGTTAGGCGGATGTTATATTGCAAACAAACTTTTAAAACAACCCTTTATATCTGGCCATATAACCTATGTAGAACGAATTTAAAATGCTGCAAACTTTGTATTTTTTAGAGACAAAAATGTGAGGTTTCTTCATAAATCGAATGAAAAACGACATTACAAACGTGCAATTTATGAAGTTTTTGTCTCTAATAAAGGATTGTCAAAATCTTAATAGCTAAAAATGTATTTTAGAAAAAATACTGCATCAATAATTATAACTTTTGAAAACCCAAAAAATATACTGTAGGGTGACAGATGAATTTGAAGCCACTATTATAATTAAGCATGTTTGACTAAAATGACCCGTTCATAGAATCATTATTGCCTAAAGTTTGATGCAGTTTGGAAACCGCATTCCTTACATTTTAACATAAAACTGTTATATATAGTATTACAAGTATTTGAGAAAATAAACTTATTGCTGATCATCATAAACACCAGATTGGTTTCAATGATGAAGTATAGCTGGATTTTTGTAACAATAGCCCGACCATAACGGATATTCTATTAAATCATGTTTTATATCAAACAACAGAATATATGACTGAGCCGCGTCATGACATAACCAACATAATGGGTTTGCGACCAGTATGGATCCAGACCAGCCTGCGCATCCGCGCAGTCTGATCAGGATCCATGCGGTTCGCTTACCAACCCTTTTACAAGTAGAGAAACTGATAGCGAACAGCATGGATCCTGATCAGACTGCACGGATGATCAGGCTGGTCTGGATCCATGCTGGTCGCAAACGCACTATGTTGGTTTTTTCGTGACGCGGCTCATGTATATTTTTTGTAGTTATGATAGATAGTTACCTCTCAAAAATGAGGTTTTTTTCGAAGTCGTTCAACTTCATTTTACTTTTTTTGTGAACGGGCACGACTTCGAAATCATAGCTGTTATTGGTGTTTCGAATTTAGATATTAACATTGCACCATAACACGCATCTACAAATTGTCTAAATAGTGACATTCAACTATAAGACACTTTTCGTTGCAAAGTGGGCAATTGACAAGACTGATTCCTCCCTGCTTGTTTAATAGGCACATATCCAAGTGACTAAAGTTGTATCAAGGCATTTTCGACGTATTACCTTCATCTATATATCTGAAATAAATTATTGTAACTATTGTAATTATTCTTACAAAACTGTTCATCACTTAAATTCTACGTAACTTTAAGGTTGGCATATACAATGTTTATTTATATTTTCACATATCTATAAATTGGAAAAGTACAGTTATTTACTTTGGCAATAAACAATGCTTACTGCTGTTCGTCTTTATAAAACATATTCTCACTATTTATTACAGAACGAAATATTTGATGTACAAGAAACGTGGCTGGGATGGCAAAAATTTCATTTTGCAATTTACATTTTATTTATTATCCAATATATATATATATAAAAATCTAACGTTAAAGGAGACTTCTAGTATATAGATGCAGATATAGCACCATTTCTATGCACGTTGCCAGGTGCTACAGTGCTAGTACCACAAGAGTCACGTGCATTTATATCGTAGAATGTAGTCAATTATAAATGTACGTTATGTTAAGAATTACAAAATGGTTTTCAATTGGGGGCATAGGACTTATAAACCCCAGTTTTATAAATATCTCTATTCTTTTGTTTTTAGTTTGATAACTTTTACAGTTTCTGTACACGAAGTGTTACTCTAATGAGCAAATTGAAAAATAGAGACTCGATAATTGCACTGTCAATTGCACATGTCATTATTCTATTGTTTGTATTCTATTGTGCGTAATATCAAATTTTGTTTCTAAAGACAAATTCGTTGCATGATTGAAAGTAAAAATACTATAGCATCGCATTAATTGAGCATAAAAAATGCCCTCCTGATTTTGTTACGGAGATTGCAAGTCTCTGGAGAAGTCGTAAAGTATCAGATTTGAGAGACCTATTCATGTTACATGATTTACATATGTAGCATTAAGTTGTCGGCTCCGAGGAAATATTTCATTTAATACATTTGTTCTCAGACTGCCTATTTTCCGGGCAATGATAAATAAATCATCATGGTCGTCGTATTAGAATCAATATTCTCTATTGTGTTGTTTTTCCATAGTTGTGCGGAAATCCCGTATTTTCCTGTTTGATTAAAGACGACTTAATTATGTTCGCCAATCATTCATTGATCTATACAATATGCTGTCATTTCTACTGGAATTTATTCCTAGGACTTGTGGAATGTCGTTTACAGTCTCTAATCACATGTATTCTGTATTCTCCGTTTTCCACTCGTTTGTTGTTTTTTTTGCGTGTGTCTTTGCATCCTTGCCATTATGTTTTGTGCGAGGTTTAGAAAGAGATGCCAATTTAAATGTCAACAGTCGGCCTTGTCTAATTAATGCATTTGGCAGTGTTTGTTCATATTGAAACATTTTGCATTGTTTTATTGCTTGTTTGTTTATTCATTCATTCATTCATTCATTCATTCATTCATTCATTCATTCATTCATTCATTCATTCATTCATTCATTCATTCATTTCATTCATTTCATTCATTTCATTCATTTTTTATTTCATTCATTTCATTATTCATTTGATTCATTTCATTCATTTCATTTCATTTCATTGTATTTTAGTTTAGTTTATTTTAGTTTCGCTTTATCATTGCTGGTTTGCGGTATGTTCATATCGCCGTGTGGCCAGATCAAAACAGGAGGAACCAAAGGCAATATACAGACGTGCTTTCGCGTATTGCGTCTGGGCTTTAGATCAACAAATCCAGCTCTTCGCTTTATCCCTCCGTTAAACAAAAATTCCATACCCGGAACAAATCAGCAACGATATAATATTACACTTTTATTATACTTATCTTATTTGGCTCTTGGCCACAGGACAAAATAAACTAAAATATATGTAATGTCATATAAGATGACTGATTTCTACGCTGTCCTGCTAAGTGGTACAATCATTCATTTGACGGCATTTAACAGTGGATGTAAAATTTAGTGTCAATGTGATAATCAAACGACATTACAATGTGTGTTTGACGATACTTTGACAAAACTACAAGGTGTGGATATAAACACAATTAACTACTTGTAATTCTGGTAAATGCATATCAAATAGTTGACACATTTTGAAATCTACGGCCAATTATATATATTAATGTGAATTGACAATGGTATGTGATAGTTATAAAAATGTCTGAAGGACTAATAGATTTAAAAAAGAAAATACAAGAACTATGCAACTTTTGTATTTATGTTGAAATTACTTTGAGCCTTTTCTCTTACAAAGAGATCTGTGATTGTCGGTTTATTCAGGGTTTTGCATTGTTTTGTTACAGAAACGATAAGAAAATGAAAATATATGTATTAAAATTAAAAAGTATAGAAATGTACAAACATCAACCCTGAGCTGTTATGATATGCGTGAAATATGGTTTGTTCCGTTACATTTACAGTTGAAAGTTGTATGTAAAGAAATAATATTAAGATTAAAAAAAAGATTCTCGCTAACGTATTGAAAAAAGCATACGTTTAAATAACAGGGAGTGCGTTATATATTTTATATTGCAACTACATGTATAACAATGCTAGCTATAATATTTACATTGTGCCTTTGAACATATAAGTTATAATATCAACACTGTGTCCATGAATACATAAGTTATAATATCAAAAATGTGCCCATGAATATATACATGTATATATGAGCTATACTATCAACTCTATGTTCTGGAATAACCAAACAAACTATAATATCAGCATTGTGTCCATGGATATATAAACTATAATATCAACACTGTGTCTGTGAATATTCAAGCATAATATCAACACCATGGCCACAAATAAAAGCTATAATATTCACACTGTGTCAATGAATACAAAATTTATAATATCAACACTGCGTTTATTAATATATACATGGTACATTATTAAGTCTATGTTTACGAATACACAATTTATAACATCAACACTGTGTCCATGAATATATAAGCTATAATGTCAACATGGCTCTAATATTAACACCATGGTCATTAATAAATAAATAACAATATCAACACCGTGTCCATGAGTAAATACGTAATAATATTCAACACAATTACCTAAGTATTTCAGCCATAATATGAACACCTATGCCATGAATACTTAACTGATGATTTGAATACCGTGTCTATGACTATTCATCATAATATCAACACTGTGTCCATGAATTCTTAAGATATAATACCAACACCATTGCCATACATATACAATCGTTAATATCAAGACTGTGTCCATGCATATGTAAGCTATAATATCAACACTGTGTCCATGAATAAATAAGTTAAAATATCAACGCTGTGTCCATGAACAAATAAAAAGGTAATAATATGAACACCATGACCATGAATATATAAGCTCGAATATCAACACCATGGCCATGAATAAATAAGCTATAATATTAAAACAATGGCCTTAAATACAAAAGCTATATTAACACGGTGTCTATGAATACACAAGCTATAATATCAACAGTTCAACACGGTGTCCATGAAAATATAAGCCAAAATATCAACACGATATCCATGAATATAACAGCTATAAATTCAACACCATGGTCATTAAATAATAAGCTAAAATATTAAAACCATGGCGGATATTCTCCTATCATTTACCAACATCTATTCGTATATTTAGTGTACTAATAAGCTGCTAGATTTGAAATATCATATTCGTGCAAATAGCAATTTATAACCAGAGAATAAGAAATGGGTGTTATTTGCTGAAGTTAATATGTTCCGCGTCACGACAAAACCAACATAGTGCGTTTGCGACCAGCATGGATCCAGACCAGCCTGCGCATCCGCGCAGTCTGATCAGGATCCATGCTGTTCGCTATCAGTTTCCCTACTTGTTATAGGGTTTGCAAGCGAACAGCATGGATCCTGATCAGACTGCGCGGATGCGCAGGCTGGTCTGGATCCATGATGATCGCAAACCCATTATGTTGGTTTTGTCGTGATGCGGCTCATATGTTCTTTTTTTAATAAATGTAATGCTTGTGTTACATACACTAAAATAACTCTAAAAAGAAATATGCATTTAGTTGAAACTGTGAAAGATTCCGAACACAAAGATGAACAATGTCAGTGGTAATTAATCTGTATTTTAGCATAATGATTGCTGTGTATTACAGTATGACATAAAATATCGACATATTTATTTACACATATGCATAATATGACGTATTATGATTACAATTTTGAAGATTAGATTGTTCAAATATGTCTTATTGCAGATATTGGGTGATATAATTTGTAGAATGACCGATAACATGTATTAAAACAAACATAAATACAGTATTTGCACGACTGTATTATGTTTTATATTTTCTTTCCTGTCTTTCTCGTGTAAGAGCGGTAGATGGGTTGCCAGACTCTCCCTGTACCTTTCTTCTCTTCTTTTTCTGTACTTTTTTTTCAAAATTATTTGAACAGTAAATACATTTGTATGTGTATTAATTCGGATGACGATGACGATGATGATGATGATGATGATGATGATTATCTTATGAACAACTTATGTTGGAAACTAAATGCACCTTATTCATCAATATTATTTTACTATTGGCCTAAATGTATGAGCAAGTATCCCACGTGATCGACGGTAACCAATCACTGCAGCGAAGAGCAATATTATAATGAGACGTCGGCCGCGCTACATGTTCAATATCATTTTATATAGAACTGTTGATTGAATTAAATTATAGCATTTATAATATCAATTGTTCCTTTAAGGAAAGGAAAATTATTAATTAAAGCGTATTTTTATAAAAAAAATTGTTATAAAGGAGAATTACAGTTGTCAGAAGGATTTCTACACAAGGTAAATAAATATTTAATTTCTTTTTCTTTCTCATTTTTTTTTATCCAAATGCGCATTAGATATGCAACTTTTTTAAAAAAGGTATTATAAAAAGAATGAATGATTTATTTTTTCTGTATTTATGAAAATTAATGTACATTAAAAATAAGGATGTTTATATATTTTCAATTGTTCAAGTGTGGTACTTGACTAAGCACAAACGGAAATAAAATATTTCCGCCATTTTTGTTTTCACTATTTTTACCGTGAATGTGTTTGATATATGACAAATTAAGGCAATTATTTCAAAGAAGTTTCCTGTACGATTGTATCATTAAAACAATCAAAACAACAATTGAATTATTGAGTTAAATTTTAGGTCAAATCCGATTATCTTTATTTTGTCAATAAAAGTACTTATTTGACGTCCCGGCTGGAACGTGATTTATGCGATTAATTTATGAGATAATTTGAAAGCCAAAAAAACAAAACAAAGTATATAAAAAAGATAAACAAAACAACGGAATTTATATAAGGGGTTATCTTTAACTATAAATCAATAACTGGAATGCTAGAATATATGGGTCGGGCAGGGACAGTAACAACAACATCTGCAGGAACGCTGGTTGTTGCTTGTTAGACAAGAACAATTTACTTTTTAAACACGTTTTTTAGACAAAAGCAGTCCTAATTTAACGATTAATCTAAAGAATATATACTTTTTTGTCACAGCGCTCTTTTAAATGTTAATATTTATGTTTTCACATTTGTTGTTAAAACCATTCGCATACAAGTGAGAGAAAATATTTATACAAGCAAAACATTATTTTGTATTAAGTTTAATTCGTAAAACCGTTTTAGAATGGACACTTGAATCCCAATAACCCAATGAAAATGTAAATCCTTTTATATGATACTAAATACTTTAATTTGTAGCATAAATATTTGATCAAGTACAATAATTAGATTCTCTTTCTATATTTCCGCTCAAATATTTCACAATGTGATGATAAGACCCTCCTTGATACACAATCCGGCTTCTGTATTATCCAGCACTTAAAAAATAGATTTGTGTAAGTGTGTAAAATAGTGTAAATAAGCGAAATAATGGCAAAAAAAAATAAAATAATAAACTGAAAATGTTACATGTAATTTGACCTCCATTTAATCTACGTGTATATAAGTCGTTGAAAAATATATTTGTATTTACTTTTTACTTTTGACTAGCTACAAAGCTGAGGAAATATATATATTTTTTTTACAAGTTAAACATTCATGCGCACGTACTACTAGTATGTACATCCACATTTTACTTACAACTTATGGATTTTTCATTTGCTGACAGGCGAGCCGCCATTAATTGATTGTTTCTGTTGTTAATGGTGTACTAATGACTCTCAAAGGTCACAAATGTATCGATATTTCTAGTGTTTAGCGAGAAAATATGTTCATAACTTCATAACACAACCTTTTATCCTATTACAATGCGGATAATTAATTCGAATGAAATCCCTTGCGGTTAAAATGTTTGACTCATCAACAGATGAAATAAGTTTTGCCTGCGATATCATTCAGTTCAGAAATCTGCATGAAACTAAACAAGAAGTAATACAATTTTCATGGAAACTTAAACAACTTCGCTCATTTGACAGACTAATAAACTATGATTTGACAGTTGTCTGACCGACTAGCCAATCTATTTAATTATTTTGGGGTATCACTAAACCCTATTGGTATGTTAAGAATGAAGACCGCACTACATATTGGGTCTTAATGAAGATAGATTTAACAAAAATACCACTAAATTAGGAATACCCCGAGCATCTTGTCTATTATTGTTAAATTGTATACTCGTGAAGTCATGCTATTTAGACAGTAAAACAAGAAAATCTTTATTTTCTCAGGTGTGTACATTCTGGGTTTATAGAGGAACATAACTTTACAAAATTATAAACGCATGGTTCCGCCATTAGTTCTGGTATATTATGTTGAAATTAATAGCGCTACATGATCTCTGCTATAAGCCGAGTATTAGTGCCTCAGCGGGGGCACGTGTTTCTTGTGTTGATTGGCATGCGCCATTAACATTTTAAATTGTGCGGAGCTATAGGTATCCTCATTATTTCTTTATTATTAATGAAAAACATGATCAGTTATGCTTGCTTAATAATACATTATCGTATTATGAATCAAGTTATACTTCCAGTAACTGTGCTCTTATAGCTAAAGGCCCAATGGAGAAATGTCTGTCCTTTGAGAAATTGTTTTATATTTAATTATAGATAATATGTAATGTACAAAGGAAAATATCCGAATAAGATTAAAGCAATACCTTTACAAGTATGTACTGAAATAATAACGAAATAGGCGTTTAATATATCTGCACCACCATAACTTCAAAGTTACCAGATGACCTTATAGCGTCGGTGTAACTTAACTAACATTTACAGAAACTTACGCATAAAACAAAACATAGCAAAAATCCATAAGAAGTAAAGATAAAACAATCGTTTTTACTAACATTTAGAATCACTGAGGTGTAAATCAAACAATAAAGCATATTTTTTTATCTTTTGTGAAATTGTTGTTGGATCAGTGCTTTTTTGCCGTTAGTGTAAACATTAATTTTACTTTAAAAGAGATCTATATAGCTACAGGATTTTTGGAACAAGATATTTATCAACAGACTGATATATAAAACAAGTTGAACAAAAACCATTCATTAACTGTGCAATTATGTTGATTTTTTTCTGAAATTGATCTGGCCACCTGAACATTAACCTCTTAGACTGTACTTCTGGATAGAATGTCAAGCCAGAGAAATGTCTCGTGATTTTATATAAGGAAAATATACTGTTGCTGGGTCATATGGGGGGTTGCGTTCATTGAACGCCGCCTTTCCTTGTTGATCTTGTTTATCATATTTTATTCTATCATACACTACAGTGAGCTGGTACTGATACATGTTTCAGATGATGTGAGAATAATAAAAAACACATTTCTCATTTATAATGCTTGTAATCACAAACGAAGCTACTCAGATATTTTATAGAGCATACAGTCGCCGCCGTGTCTATCCGTCCGTCTTGGGCAAATATACAATGGTCTATAAGCTTCCGTCTGTCCAGATGTTAGAACAAGAAGGAAACTGCCACTTTCGTTGGTATTATTTGCACTAGTTTATTATGTGTAAAGAAAAATGTCGCATAAAGGTCAAAGAAAAAGTCCATGAACATAAGCATGTATAAACGTAGTTATAGAATATACGTACGTCCGTCACATACTTGAACGTAGAATACGCAAAAATTATTCAAGGACATTGAATAAAACTTCACAAAAATATAGAGATCAATGAGCGATAGTGCAGTAACTGAGACCACTTCGATTTTTGATTTATTTTATTAATTTTATTTATCAAGGTCGAAGTCACCGATGCAAAAATGAAATTTTTACACTTGTGCTCATGTAGCCTTTATTATTTGACCGATGTGCATTGAACTACATTAACAAATGTGCAAGTTCGGGAAGCACCCATCGCTTACAGAGAAGTTTTCGTTTTCTTGCTGCCTTGAATGAATTATTGGTCAACCAATCACAATTATCTTAAACATCTTAATAACCTAATGACAGTCTAGAAGTTTTCGACTTAATTCTACAAAAATTACCATGCATTTGCCTGAAAAAGAAAAGAGATTACATTAATCCAGGCCAGCCTATTGCTTGTAGTTCAAGTTTTGTATTTTGATTTTGAAATATCGTAAACTGTTAATGGACAGTTCCTAATTCAAAGCTGTGCATATTCATTCTACAAATTCACGAGGTTGAATTTCTAACATACTAATTATATGAGCATCAGAAACAAAAAATAACTTTTATATCAATACAGTTGTGTTCAATACTATATCCATCCGTGCTGAATATGCAAATTCACAATGTTTCCATTAGCTTTTTTTTCTCTCCTTAAATTCTAAATTCACCCTATCGTTCATTCCATCTCAATAATTATATATTTGTGATTTCTTTCACCTCCTGTAAGCTCATTTTTTTATGATTTATAATAACATAATAATCATACATTTATCTGCTAAGCTTACATGGTATGGATGCGTGCATATTCAACTGTATTCTGAGAGGTAACTTTGAAGTTAAAAAAAAGCATGAGAATGTCCAAAATAAAGTGATTTCAGTTATGTATGTTTCAATAATCGCTGAATTTGTTTTCTTCATATAAACGTTTTAGTTTTGTATTAAATTGCATGCCGTTAAGAGACGTTTCAAGTGTTAAGCAAATACCCTTATCTTTATTTTATAGCTTGATATATTTTTGTTGTATATATTCTGAGTATACCTGTCTATACCTTTGAATTGGACATATATAAAGTAGTATTGATCAAGACAAGAAGGTAAACATTAAGTTGAGTATTTATACTTCAGTAGAATAATGATGTTATACGCAATTACAATTTATATTGGTTTAGACATCTTTTTAAATTTTCTTTTATCAATTTTTCTACTACAGGGGAAATGAGGACTGGACACAAAATATAAAATTTACCCTTTTCCCCCCAGGAACGTGGGATTATCGTTTAAAGAGCACTGTCTACAAAAATAACCGTTTCTTCATTTTTTTTTTCTTTTTTCAACATTTAAATCCGAAATGTTAACGCACGGTTTTAGATAGATTTAAATTTTTTTCTGTTCTCCGAGGTAACACAAAGAATAAAAATTTTGATATTCAAAAAATAAATAAAGCATGTTAGTCGTGCTTAAATATTGTAATTTATACCTTAAATACCCTCAATTCAAAAAAGACTGGCAAATGATTATAAATATGTTACTAAATGTATCAATTTCAAGTATATATACCTTTTGACTTCTTTAAGAAATTATGGGTACATGCAGAAATGATGTTGCTGTATTTTTGATACATTTAGATAATTATTAGGTGTTATTGAAATACTTTTTCATATTAAGATCTTTGAAACTGCTGCTTTGTTAATAACCAGCTCGACTATTATTTTATATATTCATGCAATATTGTATTTTATATGAAGCATCTGTTTTATGTAGCGATATGTTGTTTATATTAAGGCCAAGAAGTTATGTTTGATATATTAATTTACAGACACCAGTGAGGGTTCATTTACATGTACTCAGATATTGTTTATAGTTACTATTAAATGGTTATAGCCCCAGAGCGGCTGTAGAGGAGACTGATATAACAAATTTGTGTTTCGCTAGAAATTATGAACAAGCTATTATTGATATTACATAGAAGATAAAATGGTTCAGATAAACTATCGGAATGGAAATCAAAGGTTGTAATGTATCTTCATTTGTTTATAAAACATCCGATTTATATTAGAGATTCAGCCCAGTTATGTAGTAGTATGTCTTTATATTTAAACATAACCATAACTCGTACCCACATTTTATATACTTGTAAACTTCTTTTTCACTGCACTGAAACACATTTTCCATATTTTCAATGGTGTCTTGTCGGACTACTTTCTTTCAAATTCAGCCAATACACAAAATTGAAAATTCATAGGTTAAAAAAGAGAAAAATATACAGAAAATTCATTTTTTTCTATTAATACAGGATTTATTTTCATCTTGTGGTATGAAAATCATCATATTTCACTCGTGGCTACTGCCACTTGTGAAATATTTCTTTTTATACCACTCGATGAAAATAAATCCTGTATTTATAGAAAAAACTTGAACCTATTCTTGTATCGAAACCTCTATTTATTATCAGTGCTACGAGTATAATGTATTGATTAGATTTGTTAAGTAAAAAATGACCATATTATAAGATTTACAACTCTACTTTTAATCCCTTTACTTTGTCACCGTGTATACCCAGTAACGCAGGGATGTGCAAATAATGTAAAAGTAACGCCGAATCTGTGCAACGCTATTGCGAAAACGAATAACACAGTCAGTAAACGAACCAAAATATTTCATTCTAAATCAATTTTTAAGAAATAAATTAGCACATACGACGGCTACGACATTATACTTTAACAAGTATAACAATTGTTTTCAGGAATATGTATACTTTTTAAAATAATTCGCGAGAAAGTCAAACTGATTACAGTTTTGAAGGTGACTTTTGTGTCATAAATAAATGTACTGTACATTTAACACATTTAAATTCTTTTTATATTCTGTATACCTTAGACATTTGTCAAACTACAAGTTTAGTATAACAATAGAAGGAAGCTGGTAAAATAAGATTTAGCTACTTTTAATGAGATAACCGCCGTTGCTTCAGTGCTTCATCCACGACGTTTAACCTCAACTACTTTTTATCTCCTAATTTAAGTGTAATATGACAAAATGTATCAGGTACACCGCATATAAAAATCATAAATTGATATGTATGTAATTGTATTTAAAGATGTCAACGAAACTAAAAATCGCCAAATATTTTTGACAGGTTTAAAGTTTTATGTCCCGGTAACAGTATACTCTAATTCATTTCTTCAAAGTCGGTGTGCAATGAAAAATATTGTTCCATTTACTAATCGCGGTGCTCGTTTTAGCCACTAAATTGCACAATTCTGCTTCACATTTGCACGATTCCTGCGTTATTTGCACATTCCTGCGTTACAGAATATACACGGTGTTCTTAGTCAATCATGATTTACCCAACCTTCAAAATTAATGAACAATGTATCAATATTATACATGTATATGCACATATCATGTTTGACTTTTTACCTCGCTGCAATTTTGTAAACAGTGTCACACTGTCTGTGTGTAAATGAACATCAAATTAATACATCATAATGTCACTTACAATGACAATTAACTAGGCGATTAAGCTATTTATCCGTCAATAGACATATCTATATACTACATGAATACATGATAAGTGTAAATAAATGATCGGCAAATCTATATGCACTCGTTACATCATGCACGTCTGGTTTATTTTATAGCCAGTATTCTGTTGTTTGTTTCCAATCAATAAAATGTATATTAAACATAAAACAGTAACATGTATCATAAACCCAAATAATCTTTATATTTTCTTTACAAAAATACAATATGTAAACACGTATTACCGAAGTCAGCATTTTATTTCAAAATATCTAGCGAAGTGATTTAGTATTGCATCTATTGAGTCGAATTTGAATTAAAATTATTGTAGCAGTCGGAAGGTTACATGGGTAACTGAACAGTTGTCCCAGGAAATTGACCAATCTAAAATGAAAACTCTATCTCGCTTCTTCCTATGACATTGTTCCTTATTACGAATCTTAATTGAAACATATACGGTAAGAGCTTAATATGTTTTATAATATTTTTGTTTATACTTATGTCTTCAGACGCAAAAATGAGTGGTGACGGAAGAATTTACCAGGTTGATCTTGAAGAGTTGATCGAGAACTACACATGGAAATGCTACAAACACGACAAGGGGTTTCTTAAAGGATTATTCCTGCGCAGAAGCAATTATGTGTTCGACATAAGATGGGGATATGTCGACTTTAAGCACGAGACCAATCCAGACGAAAAGAAACAACAAACTGGTCAGTCGAGTACGAAGGACACAACTAAGATTGGTGAAGCATCTGCTGATGATGGTGCTTCAGGTATTGATGCCCAGGTGAAAGATTTAGTACCTCAAGCCAATCAAGCTAACAAAAAAGATGTTGAACTTTATTTTTCAGAATACGAAAATGAAACAGGAACACCTCAAAAATATACATTTACAGCAACAAGACAAACAACCACTTCAACAAGGTTTGAATTACAAGAAAGTTACAAAATTGGAGCGGAAACAAATCTTGAAATCAATCTTGCAGAAATTGTAAAGATTGGTGCAAAAATGAGTGGAGAGTTTTCGGTAACTAAAACGAAAGCAGAGGAATTCTCAAAAACTCTTACATGGAATATAGACACTGAAATTGTAGTTCCAAGTTGGAATAAAGCCAAAGCTTCCCTTTACGTTTACGAAATTCCAACAAAAGCAGATTTTGTTGTTAAAACAACAATTAGCCTTCCCACCGGTAATTTACCGGTCACGATTCGACGTGTAAAGGATGGGAAAGAAGTCCACACAGAATGGATAAACGATTTAGATGTGCTATTTGATGAAGATTACAAAAAAACAGAAGCAGTGTTGAGGTAATTCCACTGAGAGTTATAAAGGACAATGGCGATGAAGTGATGGAAAATCATATCGTCTTGACGACACGTGGTGTTTGCAAAAATGTGTCCTTTAAGAACCAGCATGTGAAAGTAGAGTGTAAAAAGATTAAAGGGGCACCGAAATCTGCAACAGACAACAAGGACGGGGGAGAATAGAAAATGATAGCTGCACAGTTTGCATCATGATTGTGTGCACTGTAAATGAACGAAAATGACATAAAAATTATATAGACAAGAGAAATAACGTTGTGATATAGACTACTATGTGAAACTTTTAGCTCAAGCTGGGCGTTTTTTTTTAAGTTTTATTATATAATCAGTTAGTGAAAAGTAACTATATAATTTTTTAAGATTGAAACATTTTAAAAAGGGGAAAGGGATTTTGGGGGGCCCCCAAATTTTTGGGCGGGGTTTAAAATTTTATTTGGCTGGTTATTTAAAGTTTTTTTTTTATAGATTTAACAAAAAAATTTGTATGTAGAAATATTTATCATATCATATCATTATCAAGTATTATTTTAGTTTTTCAAAATTTCATTTTAATTTTAAAAATACCACCTTTTAAATGCAAAAACACTTTTATTTTTATTTAAATTTCCCTTTAAAAAAATTTTAAGGGTTTCCCTTCCCAAAGTGTCAGTTAATGCAAAAATGCGTACCGATAGAATAACAACTATTGGAAAAGATGATGTCCCCCTCGTTTATAAAAAAAGGGGACAAGGGGATCCATGGTTCGGGTCAAACCCCTGGGGCGGACGGAATTTTTCCCGGGGTGACAATTTAAACCCTGGGGAAATTAAAAATCTGATGGTCTTTCGTCCGTCACCGTTGATTCAGAAATTGGTGTTGGATTATAAATTTGTGGAGAAAATTTTAATTACATGTTTGTTTTCCAGAAAATTCGTTACGGGAATCGACTCCGGGATATGACCATAAGTTAGTTAAAGTTAAAAGGGGTAAACAGACATAAAAAACAAACAGATGGATTAATATCCATGGTACACCGTCTTGCAAACGTCCTTCAGTTTTTATGATATCTCTTATCATTATATATATGAATTTCACGTGAAATGGGGGTTGTGTTATATATATTGAATTATCGATCAGTTCTTTATCAGAAATTCAAGGGCCCAAAATTGATTTTTGCATTTGAAAATAAAGCCATTTGTTTATTCTTTAGATATTTTTGAGGGATATATTACGTGCTCGTGAAACCATATACATACATGTTAAACTTTTTTCTGATAAGGTTTTGTTTCATAAAGCATTAACTTTGAAAGCAATAATCTCAAATGTTAACGTTTTCAATATTCAAATTTCTGTCAAACGGCTCGAAATACACGTTTAGATATAACGCAAGGGATTTTTTTTCCGATTTAATCGTCAACCTTGGATACATTACAAAAAAAATTAAACGCTGTATACTCAGAAAAGCGGCAATAACAACATCAACGATAATAATGTTTAAACAATAAGAATTGCACACCATTTTGCAAATTAATGGTGAGAACGAGTTAGCAGTCGGGGTTATCTCATTAAACAGGCTTTGTTCCCATTTTTCTGCTCTTTTGCAGTATAATTCCAAACTCCTCACAGTGATTACCTCCCTTAGCAGAATTGCAATCACTGCCTTCATAGACGTCACATGATGATGAAAGTCAAATGACGTAACGTCGAAATTCAAATGTAAATATCGACCGTTACAAAGAAAATCTAACGTCATTTTTCTCTTTCTTTTTATATTTAACTTTTTGTACCTACGTCCGTTATATTTTATCAAAAAATTATCAAAAGTATACAAAATAATAAAAATTAAATTTAAAAAGCTAAAAAATATTAATATCAAAATATTGATATTTCAATGCAGAGATCTCTGTACTGATAAGGGGAGATCATTGCGTAGGAGGTTGGTACAATTCGTCATCAGTAGCGCAGTCAATACCGAAAACCAAAACACCAAAGTGTCAGATATATAATTGTACATGTACTAATAATCATCGACGAAAAATTTTTTAAGTCTATAAAGTACGGTTGCATGTCATCATTCTCACGAATGTTTAGTAAAGCAAAGTCTTAAGATTTTCCTAAAGATGCTTTGATAGTTGGAAATGCTGGGAAAACGCCACATGACACTTATAGTGTCGGTTCGACATGAAACAAAGCCAAAATATAAGATACAAACAGATACTGATTCATAGTTGATCATTAATTGTGGCTGTCCCAAAGAAAATCTTCACAAAACTTCATACATCTTATAACCTCACTATGCAGAGATATATACTTTACTTTTAGCGTTACTTTACTTGTTTATTATCTATTACTTAATGTTTCTATATCGTCATTTTGCTTTGATTAAGAAGCCAATGTGATTCTTGTATCCCCATACGAATAGATTTAATATAGGTCAATTTTAAACAGGTCAGTTTTTTCCAAACTAAGGCATTTAATATGCAAATGGTTATAACATAAAATTTTGAACAGCAAATTACAGTCATAAACAGCGTTGCAAATAAATATAAACTAACACAACACTATTACGGCTTGAAATTAAATAAACACAAATTAAAAATCTGGACCCACGTACAATTGAAAAAATGGCAACAAGGCTTGAAAAGTATTATCTTAATTGTAATATAATTTATAATATTTGGCTACATAATTTCAGAACTCTGCAGCAATATTTAATCTTGCTGAGTTGAAAAATGTGTGAAGAGATTTTTCGTCTATAATTTCTATTTTGATAGACGGGATTTTCCATAAAGTGAATGATTTTCGCAATACCAATATGACATGGACAAAACTCGCTCAAGTTCCATACTGAAATCCGTTTGGCGAATATCAAAATAAATATTGGTCTTCAATTAAAAACGTTTTTAACTATCTGACATTCTGCTATTCGAATTGAAAAAAAAAATTTTTTTAAAAAAGGGTTTTTAAATTTCTTTCATTATATGTTCTTTCAAAAATTGACACAATATTTTAAAATAATTTTTAATAAAGGGGGGCAATTTTGACTTTTTTGAAAAGTGCTGTTAATTTTCTCAAAAAACTTGAAAAAATTTTTTTTAGGGGGTTGAACAAGAATTTTACATTTTACTTTTTTGTAAATAAAATAAGTACGCTAATTTTCTATGACTGAGTAACTATCAGTGACCTAAATGATGTATTGCCGCTTATTGTTCCACTATGATAGCGAACATAATTTAGATACATGTATTATTAATTTTACTTTTTCAGCCAGTTAGATGGTTTGGATTCGCTTAAATAAAAGCATCTATTTCAAATAAAATGTCTTCATAAAAAAAATCTGCAGATAGTATGTGTTTATCTGTGTGCATATTAATAATATAATGCTTTTTTGTTAGAAGAATTTGTAATACTTTACCTACCATTCTTCGTTATGCGAAAGTTTTGAGTAGTTTCGATATGACGCGAACATTGTAACACTATTATCTTTGTCGGTTATATACTTCCCTAGTCAAAGATTATAAGAATCTTACACCGGCTGCCGGTACAGACCAGAATATCTAGCTCGAGGGTAACTGTTTACGGCGGTAACGAGGCTCTGATATTCTCATTACGCACTTTTTTCTTATAGTAGCGTATGAACTTACAACTTCATTCATAACGGCAAATGACGTCATTCTAAGAACGCGATTCATTCATAAAAGGCGCGCGTCAATGACGTCATTTAAAGCACGTGACTTGTCTTACATGGGGGGTGTAAGACAGAGTTTTCTAGCACCGGTGTAAACGGTAGATAATCCTGTCTGAGATGCAAGAATATAAGAATCTTACACCGGCTATTGGTACAGACCGGAATATCTAGCTCGAGGGTAACTGTTTACAGCGGTAACGAGGCTCTGCCGAGTTTCCGCTAAACAGTTACCCGAGAGCTAGATATTCACGTCTGTACCAATAGCCGGTGTTTGATTCTTTTTCTTGCATATTGCATGTCAATTATTTTCGGAACAGAAATTATGAAAACTGATATTCTCATTACGCACTTTTTTCTTATAATAGCGTATGAACATACAACTTCATTCATAAAGGAAAAATGACGTCATCCTAAGAAGGCGATTCATTCATAAAAGGCGCGCGTCAATGACGTCATTTAACGCACGAGACTTGTCTTACATGGGGGGTGTAAGACAGAGTTGTCTAGCACCGGTGAAAACGGTAGATAATCCTGTCTGAGATGCAAGAAAATCAATTTATTATATAAAATAATAAATGAAAATGATGGGGAATGCTAACTGGCGGTAGTTATGCACCGTTGCTGCGTTACTGTCATTACGTGATTTTTGGTTATTTCAAATGAGTGACAAATTTGCTGTGTTAAGATATTAATTTGTTCGAGTAAAATTAGATCAGTAAAATGATTGTAACAGGCCTGAGGCTAGAAGATTCTTTATCATTAATAAATGTTTTGGCACAGTTATAAATGCATGACATAATTATAATATAAAATAGAGTAAAACAGGATCCATACGTTAAATTTGTCATTGAGCCTGTATGGTAACAACTTACAAGTGTTCAATTTAAATTCTACTGCTAGGGTTCAAAGTTATACAATATAAATGAGCTCAGAATGAGTTTTAATTATGCTATGTATTAAAATCTACATAATGTTTCTAGTTTCGAGAACTGCCGGCGTAAATGGGCATATACATGTAACATGAACTCGTACATCTACACCATATAACTGGAACCATTTTACCTTACATGTTCGTTGCATTCACGTGCAGCATGCCAAAACCAGTTCAATAATCATCCTTGACAATAACTTAGATCCGAAAAATAATTTTAAAAACTTCAGTTTTTTTTTTT